>NW_006922397.1:423151-445140 GCF_000298275.1 Orycteropus afer afer | reverse complement strand
TGATTGAAAGGCCGTGACTCTGAATTCTGGTGATTCAAATTCTGCCATTCATGTGACCTAGAATTCCTCTGTCTATACAGATTAAGTAAGTATTTATTATGTTTGCCATGTATTTCACTCCTAGGAACTCCATGACTAAATAGTGAATGTCATAATTCCACATGAGTCAGAGTATTCTGATTACTGTTTTGACTCTGCTGTCCATCATGGTAACCACACACACCTAGTCTTTGTCGATTAAGTGCTGTCACTTGGCCCCTACTACCATGCGGTCCAATCAGCCCCATCATAGTTAAGTGTCTTAGTTCAATTAGGGCCGTTCCCCCTGTCAAATAATCTTACATAAAAAAAAAAAAAAAAAATCACAGCAGCTTTCAAGGATACTGGGGCTCCCTTCACAAATTTCTTCTTCACTGTACTGTTGAAAGGCATGTCTCTGGACTCTCCATTTCTGGCTCTATGAGTCTAATCTGGTAAACCCATTCTAACAAGCCAATTTCCCTAAGCCTCTGGATACCTTCTACATTATACCAAAGCAGGCCTGGTACTTCAACTTGACTTAAGGTAATCCACCACATAATCCATGCTTCAGTAAGCCAACAAAATAAACAAATCCTTTCGTAACTTTTCCACCTGAAACATTGAATGAAGAATCCATACTTTGTGGGCCAAAATCTATAAACTCAGACTGATCCAATGTTACATTCCTTGCACAATTATCCCACACCCTCAGTAGCCATTCCTATACATACTCTTCAGGTTCCCGTCTGTACATGCAAAATCAAGTAGGTCTTTTTGGGTGTAACATACCACCTCCTCAGTCACACTTTGTATTTCACCTTTTGGGGCTCACTTGGACTTAACTTTAATTGTAGGTCTATCAGCAAAATTGGGTGGTTGAGGAAGTTTCTGAGAACATTCAGCAATGTCTTCCATGAAACCTACCACAGGCAATGACCCAGCAGGAACAATTTGGTTAATCCCATCAAACTGAGGTGTAAGGGATGATGGTTTTACAGTAATCCCTTCAGATGGGCGGGATTTAACAGAATTTACAGGCTCCATATCCTTATCTTCCTGACTGTCTGCCCATATGTCCCCATTCCAGGTTTCAGAATTCCATTCTTTCCCAATCAATGCTCTCACTTTAACTTCAGACACAATTCTGGGTTGGCAATTTAATTGGTTTTCAGCCAATTGTACAATTAAATTATAATTTAATTGTAATACAGCCACCCTTACAATAAGACTCTGGGTTGGGTTTTTGACAATATCAGCTCTGTTACTTGAAGAAATAAAGCTTTCTTTCAGAGTACAACTGGAAATATTGAGTTATTTTATGTTGTGTTTGAGCTGTGACTCACCAGCCCTGAACTCATCTCACTCATTCACCACTTTGTCTAACATAAGTATGACCAATGAACCAGCTTCCTTATACTTCTCATGGTGACCAAACTGCAGAAAAGTATCAAATATGCAATCACCCAAAGCCTCACTTCTCAAAAATACTGCATTTATTGGTAGTGGTATTTTGCATATTGATGTTGCTACCTTATGCCATGGATTAGCAGGGTCCTCTAGGACCCTGGTAGCATAGTGCCTAAGGCATTTGACTACTTACAGAGCTATAGGTTCAAACCCACCAGCCACCCCTCAGAAGGATGTTGGGCAATCTACTTCTGTAGTGATATTGCCTCAGAAACCCAAGGAGGGGTTGCTTTGAGTCTGATCTGATTCAATGGCACATAACAACAACAACAACTTTACTAATGGAGGGAGAGTCATCAGTGCCTTACGATTAATCAAATTGGATAACCAAAACAGAATCAGTGAGAACCAATTTAGGAAGCCCATCCTTATGGTTTGTCTCTCTAGAACCATTCCCAGTATACCAAATATGTTAGGCTAGGTTCCCTAGAGAAGCAAAACCAGTAAACCTTATATATACATAAAAAAAAAAAAAAAAAAAAAAAACTCACTGTCATGAAGTCATACCCAACTAATGTAGAAAAAGAGAAATTTGTCTTAGGAAAATGACACACACTTATAGAAGCTGGCAAGTCCCAAAAGTCAAGCTGGAGACTTTTCCTGACTCACACAGCTGCAAAGACTGACGAGCTCAAGGTTGGCAGGCAGTATACTGGCTGTTGACTCCAATGAATGATAAATACAAGATGTTCTGTGAGAGCATGAGATTGTTTTTATATAGCCACTAATCTGTATGTGATTATGTTTCTATATAATAGCCACCAATCTGTATGTGATTATGTTTCTATATAATAGCCACCACTCTGTATGTGATTATGTTTCTATATAATAGTTACCACTCTGTATGTGATTATGTTTCTATATAGCCACTACTCTGTATGTGATTATGTTGCTATATAACTACCACCCTGTATGTGACCATTTTGAATGTTGTTGTTGTTGTTGTTTGCCGTCGAGTCGGCCCCGACTCATAGGGACCCCTCCTTGGGTTTCTGAGGCAGTATCACTACGGAAGTAGGATTGCCCAACCTTCCTTCCGAGGAGTGGCTGATGGGTTTGAACCACCAGCCTTCTGGTGAGCAGTCAAGTGCCTTAGGCACTATGCTACCAGAGCTCCTAACTACCACCCTGTATGTGACCATTTTTAATAGGTAGCCATTTGTGCAAAAAGCCTCAGCATGTACTTCACACTTTAGTGCTTAGTTACTGGAAAAACAACAAAGAGTCTTAGCCACCTCACACCTGACTACCTCATCGATACCCTCAAACACACTCCTTAACAACAACCAATCAGTAGACAGCACTGACATACCTTTCCTAAATTAGTTAGAAACCACAGTTGGTGGCTTCGGCCCACTAGACAGAGCCAATCAAGTAGGCACAACTAGCAACTTGGAACATGTCAACCAATCCTGTAATTTTCTAATTAAAACTTCCTTGTTCCTTATTGAGACCCCTATATTAACCCCATTACCCCTGAGTTGTGGACTCTCAATCCTGAACTGCTGCGTCGGTGACGATTGAGAGTCCGAGCTCAAGCTTGAATAAACAACCCCTATGCTTTTGCAGTGGAATCGGCTCCTTGGTGGTCTTTGGGGAATCAGGGTCTGGGCACAACAGTTCAAGCCAATTGGTGGATTGTTTGCTCACAGACAATTGTGGATAGCACAAGAGGTTCCCTATCCACAGAAGAATGTGTTGTTTTCCAGGGTGCCAATAAATATACTGGAAGCAGGGAACACCCCTAGAGAAACTCCCTTTCAATGGATTGGCTGCTCAGAACAGATACACCCGATCCCATCATGGGAATAACCCACTCACAACAGCTTAAACCACACAGAATTGTGGTCTAGCCAAATTGACACACAGCTCCAACTCTCACAGTGCTTTTGTATATCTTCTTTCTAGTTGTTCTATCTTGCATTGAAAGTGGTGTATCACAATTTCCTACTATGACTGTAGGAGCTCTGGTGGTGTAGTGTCTAAGGCATTTGACTGCTAACCAGAAGGTTGGAGGTTCAAATCTGCCAGCCACTCCTCAGAAAGAAGATTGGGCAATCTACTTCTGTAGTGATACCAGCTCAGAAACCCAAGGAGGGGTCGCTATGAGTCAGATCTGACTCGAAGGCAGTGAGTTACTATGACTGTGGAGTCACCTATTTTTTTCAATTCTCTTAAGGTCTGATCTATGTCTTTTGAAGCTCTTTTATTGGGTCTGTAGACATTTATTATGGTTATATTTTCTTGTTAAATTGATCCTTTAATCATTATATGATGTCCTTCTTTGTCTCTTATGGTGGTTTTTGGCTTAAAGTCAATTTTATCAGAAATTAATATTGCCACTCCTGCTCTTTTTTGTTTGCCATTTGCTTGATATATCTTTTTCCAACTTTTAATTTTCAGTCTATTCTTGTTTTTCTCTCTAAGGTGTGTCTCTTTTAGACAGCATATTGATGGGATATGCTTTCTTAGCCAGTCCACAACTCTGTCTTTTGAGTGCTGCAGTTAATCCATTTACAGTCAGTGTAATTGTCGACATGTATGAATTTTTTGCTGATATTTTGTTGTATGTCTTTTCATGGTATTGCTGATTTTTTTCTTCAATATCATTTTCTGTTCTGAGCTCATTTTGTTTATGAATTGTGTTATCACTTCCTTCATTACTGTTATTTTAATATCTGTCAAATATTTTTGTGTGTCCTGTGTGTGTGTGTGTGTGTGTGAGTGTGTGTCTGTGTGATTGGAAGGTTTCTCATTTTTCTTTGAGTTTACCCTGTGATGTATAATTTTCTGTCTGACTTTAGAACAGTTCATTCAATATGCAACTTTCTGGATTTCCTCAGCATTGAGAAGTTCTATAACTATACCATATTTTCCCTCTGTTTGATTTGTAGTTTTCTTCATTTGCCAAATGATGTCTCTGGTCCGCTGTTTACAAACTTGTAAGCTTATTTTAGTTTGGATACTTCAATAATTGTATTCTTTCCTGGGTTATGTCATCATGTGCATTAATGGTCTGTTGTTGTTTGCTATTATTAGTTCTCTGTTGAAAAGTCTCCTTTTTGTGTCTCTTGAATGGTTGGTCTGGTTTTAACAAATGCCCTTAATTTCTGTTTATCCTTAAATGCCCTATTTTTGTATCTATATTCATGAGAGATATTGATATGAAATTTTCTTTTTTACTAGTGTCTTTGCCTAGTTTTTGGTATCAGAGTTATGCTGTCTTCATAGAATGAAGTGGGGCATATTCTTTCCTTTTCTTTCCTGTTCTGGAATAATTTGAGTAGAAGTGCTATCAACTCTTCTCTGAATGACTGCTAAAATTCTCCAGTAAAGTCTTCTGAACTTTGTTTGGTGCTGTTGGGATTTATTTTTTCTCAATTATATCTTTAGTTTTCTTCTTTTGTTATAGGTCTGTTCAAATTTTTGACCCATGTTGGTGATATTTTATGTAGGTAGTGTATTTCAAGAAATTTGCCCATTTGTTTTATGATTTCAAGTTTGTAGGAATATAATTTTTTCACAGTATTCTGTTATGATCCTTTTTTGTCTCAGTTCAGTTGTAATGTCACCTACCTCATTTCTTATCTCCATTATTTACATCTTCTCACTTTTTTTTTTTTTGTTAATTTGGTACATGGTTTGTCAATTTCATTGATCCTGTCAAACAACTAACTTCCAGTTTTATTGATTCTTTTTATTGTTTTTCTGTTTTGCATTTCATGTATGCCTGTTCTCATCTTTACTATTTCATATTTTATGGTGAATGTCTACTTCTTTTGCTGCTCCTTTTCTATTTGTTTGAATTGCAGAGTTAAGCTATTAATTTTGGCCCTTTTTTTCTTTCTTGCTGTATGCATTTATTACTATAAATTCTCTCTTGAATGTTGGTTTTGTTGTGTCCCTCAAATTTTGGCATAACACATTTGATTATAGGAATTTTTTAATTTCACTTTTAATTTCTTCCATGATAACAATAAATTTTAAGTAAGATATTATTCAGTTTCTATGTTCAAACCCACCAGCCACTCCTCGGAAGGAAGGTTGGGCAATCCTACTTCCGTAGTGATACTGCCTCGGAAACCCAAGGAGGGGTCGCTATGAGGCGGGTTTGACTCAACGGCACATAACAACAACAACAACATGTATTTTTTCCTGTTATTAAATTCTAGTTTTATAGTGCTATGATCAGAAAAGATGCTTTTTATTATTCCAATGGTTTTGAATTTATTAAGGCTTGCTTTGTGGCTTAATATATGGTTTATTCTGGAGAATGATCCAATACATGTTGGAGAAGAATGTCCTGTGCTGCTGTTGCATTGTATATTCTTTTTACATCTATGAGGTCAAATTGGTTGATTGAGTTATTTGGATCTTCTGTATCTTTGTAGAGTTTCTTTCCAGCTGTTCTATCATTAAAGGCAGCATTTAAGTCTCCTACTTTTATTATAGAACTGTCTATTACTCTTGTCAGTATTATTTTATGTATTTTGGAGCTCTGTAATTGAGTGTATAAATATGAATTGTGGCTATATCATTTTGGTGGATTGATCCTTCAATCATTACATAATGCTCCTCCTTGACTCTAATAAGGGACTTGGACTTAAAAGTCTATTTTATCAGAGATTATCATTACCACTCCTGCTCTCTTGTGGTTATTCTTTGTGTGCTATACTATTTTTTCCATTTTTGATGTTAACTTATTTGTGTCTTTATGTCTAAGGTATGCTTATTGTATGGAACATATCGATGGGTCCTATTTTCCTTGTTTATCCATTCGGCCACTCTCTGTCTCTTGACTGGTACATTTAAATCCTTTACATTCAGTGTGATTAGTGATATGTATAAATTTACTACTGCCATTTTGTTATGCTCTTTATTGTGATATTAATGGTTTATTTGTTCTGCTTAATTTTCTGAGATGTGATTATTTTGTTTACGGACTTTCTTTCATTGTTGTTGATTTTATGCTTGCTGAGTCTTTTTGATTTTCTTCTCTCTCTTTTTTGTGAGTAGATTTATTAATTTTCTGTGTGATTACTCTAGAATGTCTTTTTCTTTTCCTAAGTTTAAAACAGTACAATATGTCTTGATACCACCTTTATTTCCTTTACCTATAGAAATTCTATAACTGTATCATTTATTGCATCTTTTGTTTTGAAATTGTTGTCAATTGTTACAGATTCATATCTCTGGATCCCTGTTTTCAGTTTATTTTATGTCTGAAAATTCTTTGTCTGAGTTGTTATTTGGGTGATATTTTTGCAGCTTTAATTTCAGGTTGTTGTCTTATGTTGTTGGTTATCTGTCCAAAGGACTACCTTCAATATTTCTTGTAAAGTTGATCTGATTTTCACAAATTCCTTTAATTTTTATTTATCTGGGAATGTCCCAGTTTTACAATGGTATTTGAAATATTATTTTTTTGTATATATAAATCTGGGTTGGCAATTTTTTCAGTCAGAATTTATACATGTCATCCCACTGCTTTATTTTGCATGATTCCTGTTGAGAAATCAACACTTAGTCTTATTTTCATCATTTTGCAGGGGATATTTTGTTATTCGTGAGCTGATCTCAGAGTTCTTTGTCTTTGATTTTGTTAAGTTTGATTATTCTATGCCTTAGTGATAAGTCTGAGTGTCTATACTGAATGGAGTTTGTTCAGTCTCTTGTCTTTCATGATACTCTGGATATTTTCTGTCAATAAGCCTTCAAAATTTTTTTTTTTCCTCTTCTCTTCTGAAATTCCAATGACACATAAAATCTTCCTCTTGATACTGTTTCACATAACTATTAGACTTTGTTTTTTTCATTCTTTTTTTTTCCTGATTGTTCTTCAAATAGATTAGTGTCAAGTGCTTTGCCTCCTTTTTTTTCTGATTCTTTCTTCTATTGCTTCAATTCTGCTTATATTTCCTTCTGTTCAGTTATCTATTTCTGATATTTTATCACTAAAGTTCTTGATTTCTAGTTGTTATTTTTACATAGTTTCTAGTTGTGTATTCATTTTATCGTTTTTTTCTTATATTGCTTTCCTGAACTCTTGTTGGGTTTTGTCTATGCTTTCCTTGATATCTTTGAATATCTGATATATATGCCTTTCAAATACTTTATCAGGTGGTTCCATTACCATTTCTTCCTCAGAATGGTTTTCTGCCCCTTTATTTTGCTCACTTGTTTGGGCATCTTATCCTGTTGGTTCATATGATTTGTTATTGTCTGCTATTTTTGATTCATAAAGGTGTTTATTTATTTATATGTTTCTTTATTGATTGTATGTATTTTTTTGTTGTTGTTGATTTTTTAATTTTTTTTTGATGTATCCAGGCCTTTGTTTCTTCTCTTTCTTTTTATAATGTCTTTCTTCCTTTGTACTAGTTTAATTGTTGTTGTTTTGTGGATCCAATCTATGTGTGACTTTAATGGTGTCTGTTGGCTGGACATGGTGGCATAGTGTGTAAAGCATTTGATTGCTAACCAGAAGCTTGGTGGTTCAAATCCTCCAGCTACTCCTCTGAAGGAAGATTGGGCAATCTACTTCCATAGTCATATCACCTCAGAAACCCAAGGAAGGTTTGCCATGAGTCAGATCTGACTCCATGGCACTGGGTGAGTGAGTGCTTATAGTGGATCTCATCTACATGCAAGCCCTTTGTGGTTGCATTTATATGTTTTCCCTTACTGGATTTACTGTAAGTTGGGAGAGCAGGCTTTTTCCTTGGTATTGGGTGACAAGTGTTGAGTATTCAGGGTGCCATCATAACCCTTATGGGACCATGAGGTCTTTATAGGTTGATGCTAGCAATTAATGCATTCTCTGAAGGTCAGGGCAAGGCATAACCCTATATGTGGTGAGGTAATGTTAGGATGTGATGACCTTACAGGTGAGGTGATAAGTCTGTCCAACTTGTCACCATGGCATGGATACAGGGAGGATTTTTGCTGATTGCTGAGTTGGCTGCTGTATGTGCATACTACCAGTTTCCAGAGAGCTAGGGTAAGGGTATGTGGGTCACTGGCCACCAGTTGAGTGGGCCAGGCTTAAGCACAGACGTATGAGTTGCTTGTGCCTTAGGAAGGAGATGTTGTGCAGGGCCAAGCTTGGGCATGCAAATGTGAGACACCCTATACCCCAGGAAGGGGATGGAGAGTGTGGCTGGGCTTGCATTACAGCACAGGCCACCTATACCTGAGGGTGTGGTGGTTGAAGAGCTGGGTTAGTGAGCACAAGTGTGAGCAACCTGCAGTTCCTGCATAAGGTGGTGGGTGACACTGGGCTTGAGCACACACATGCCATTAGTTTGATCCTCACTAAGGAGATGGAAGGTGTGACTGTGACTGGGCTTGTGTGCCTTTTGTGTCTGAAAGAGGAGGTAAGCTTGGGCACCTTGGCTCCATCAGCCTTCACTCCAGGGTACTCACTAATGCAGGTGGAAGGTGGGATGACTGTTTGCACAGGGCCACGTCTGGGGAGGGGGCTCTAGGTGTTATTCTGTGGCTTGAGTTTGTATAGGGTGCTCTTATATAAATGGCCAGATACCTGCACTAACAAGCCATCTTTGCACTAATATCTAGCTCTCTCCTTTTTTATACTCACTAGAAGACATAGAGTTTTCACCCAACCCTCTATTTTATTTTATTTTTTGTTCCCCTTCAATCCCCTATATTGATTCTGCCCTCCCTGTATACACTTTCTCCTTCTCTAAGGCTCAGATGTATTGGTGTATTTCACTTGCTCTAGAGGCACTTCCATCTTTGAAATCACTTTGGCTTCAAAGCTATATCACAGCCATGCTTCCCCCCACCAACACCCCACTCACTTACCTAGGGTGTCCTGTCGCTGATCAGGTCCTACCTACTCTATCATTTGTTTTTGAAGTTGGTTGCACAGAATCTCTGCCATGGCTGAGCTCTCTTTGCAGTTGTTTTTCTGAGTTCCTCACTTCAGATTGCTGTTTCATGATGTCTAAAATGATTACACTGCTCTGTACTGGAAGGAAGGTCATGGTCAAGTTATGAGTCTCTGTCTCCCTGTTGGTCTCATTCTGCTACTTCTTCAAATTGGTGCTTCGTCTGTTTCTTTAACTCTCTGTTTGATGCTTTGGTATCTGAGGTAAATTTTTATGTTTATTTTATCTAATTTCTCAAACCTTTGCTTTCAAAATATCATTACAGTGCATGTATCTAAGGTGCCATATTGACTGGAACACTGTAATGCATTTTTCCAAATAAATAATTTGACTTACTAGGTGCTTGAACAATTTCTTAGAAAGATCAGCACAGGGCCAGTCCCCATGTAGTTTGTATTTATTTTGTTGTTTTGTTCTTGTATGTTCTTTCAGAATTGCTCTAGGATTTTGTCTGTGTTTTCCTTAATTTTGTCAGTATTTTCCTTAATTTTGTCAGTATTTTCCTTTATCTGTCTGTCAATCTGTTGAAGGTATCTAAATATAATTCTTTTGTATTCCTTATTAGGGAGTTTCAATGCTGCTTCTTCCTGAGGGATGTGTTCTGGGTCTGTATCCTGCTCCTTGTTTCTACAGTTTTATCATGCTTTTTGTGTGGACTGTGATGGTCTGTTGTGTCCATAAGATTGTGAATTGTTGTATTTATATTTAATCGATGATTTTATGTTGGAAAGATTCACCCAAGATTTTCATTTTCTTTGTTTTGTTTGGATGTATCTGAGTAAGCAGCTTACTGAGCTCTTCTGTTTGTTATTTGGCAGCTCTTACTAACTCACCTCCTGACTTCTGGTGGGTGTAATGTCATGTTGTTATCATGTGCTATCAAATCAGACCTGACTCATAACAACCCCTCCTTGGGTTTCCGATGTGGTATCACTACAGAAATAGATTGCCCAACTTTCCTTCCAAGGAGTGGTTGGTGGGTTTGAACTGCCAGCATTCTAGTTAGCAGTCAAGTGCCTTAGGAAGTACACTACCAGAGCTCTTGATGGGTGTGATAGAGAATGAAAATAACTGCACAGGTCTCTATTAACTGTTTGTGAAGAGCAGTTAAGGCTGAGTCAGGCTTGTATTGGTGACCCTGTATCAGTGACTAGTTGGTGCAAAAAGAAGTGGAGTAAGTAAGCTCCACTCAAGCAGTAAGTGGAGCTGAAGGAGGTGCGGGTGTGGTTGGGTCATATGGACATGGTTGCTCTCTCTCACTCAGTTAGACAGAAACAACAATCAAAAAAACTATCAAAAGAGTAAAAGGAAGAGGGAAAAGACACACACCACATAAACATACAAGAACAATCACCAAAAGGAGGAAAAAGGAAAAAAAAAAAAAAAGAGGAAACATAATAAATAAGGGTAAATATTTAAAGAAATACTTTAAAAAGCTGAAAGAAACATGAAAAAATAAAATGAAATAAAACACAATGTCTGGAGAGAGAGTAATAAAAGAAAGATGTAGAGTAGAAGAATAATGAAGAAAATGGCAAAAACACAAAAAGAAAAACAAGGAATGAGGGGAACCATGAGAAATAAAAAAAAAAAAAAAAGGAAGCAAGAAAAGGGAAGAGAGAGAAAGGTGAAAACTATAACATGGAAAGTGAAAAAGAGATAATAGTAATACAAAGGAAAGAAAAACAAAAAAAAAATATTTTAAAAACAGACAAAAACACACAAATGGGGAAAAAAAATCTGGGCAGGTCAGGACAGGGCACCCAGGCTCTGTCAGAGCACACAAACTGGCATGGAATTCCTGCTGACCCAGAAGTTGGGTGGGATTGGGGGATGACCACAGCCCCTTTTACCAAGAGGGTGTGGGGTATAAAAGTAACAAGGAGAATGGTACACCTCTCTAGTACTCAGTGTCTGGAATCTCCTTGAGGTCCCCGGCTAGTGGAACCTTTTGTAGGATCCTGGAATCTGAGACTCAAACACTGTCACTCTAAATATCCAAAATGGTAGAATTTCTTGTAAACATTCAAAATGGCTGAGCCCTCCAGACAACAAAATGTCCACAGCTCAGCCTATCTTCCTCTTCACTGCTTCTCCTTTTATTCACCAGCCACCAATGAAGTCCTCTGTGCACCCCCTGGCTAGCAGGACCAACTATTTGGTTACTTCCTAGGTGCTAACACCACTTGGCAATATCCAAACTGTCCCTGCTGGGAGGATCACTAACAATCCACAACTCTGTCTCATTTTTCAGTGTTGTCGTGCAAGTTCTTCTACTAGTTGGAGTTCAGTCCACTTCTGTATCCTTCTTTTCAAAGCTCAGGGCTCCAGAATTACCTTCTGTATCTGTGAAAATTGATTCCTCTTTTCTTTGTTGAAGAGTGTCTGTGTAGTTTGTATGCCTATTCCTCCATCTTATAAGAATCTCTACAGTGTATTATTACAGTGTAATCTTGCACAGAATGAAAGTTTGCACTGCAAGTACAGACACTGCCAGAACAACAAAGAGAACATGAACTGTAACCTCAAATAAAATCAATGGGAGAGAGAAATTTTCACTTATAAATAGAGAAGACACTTTCCAAAATCTAAAAATAAGTCTTCCACATCTGCACTTTTTATTAGCACTCCTACATGAATATGGCCAAAACCTGAAGTAGCAATTGGAATATACCATTTCTTTCCATGAAAGGTAGATTTTCTCTTCTGAGAAAATCAATCAATAAAGTAGCTTGGTAATATGCTGGAAAAAAGACAGCTTTAAGAGTTCCACCTCATGTTTTACAACTTCCAAGTTTCTTCTTGTTGTTGTTCTTAGGTGCCATCAAGTAGTTTCTGACTCTTAGTGTCCCCATGCACAGCAGAACAAAACATTGCCTGATCCCCCTCCAGCTCCATGATCCTTGCTACACTTGAGCCCATTGTCACAGCCACCATGTCAATCCATCTTGTTGAAGGTCTTCCCCTGTTTTTTGACCTTGCACCTTACCAAGCATGATGTCCTTCTCCAGGGAATGGTCCCTTCTGAGAATATGACCAAAGAAGTTAAGAGGAAGTCTGTCCATTCTCGCTTCCAAGGAGCATTTTGGCTGCACTTCCTCCAGGGCAAATTTGTTAGTTCTTTTAGCAGTCCATGGTACTTTCAACATTCTTTACCAACACCACAAGTCAAAAGCATCAACTCTTCTTCGGTCTTCATTATTCATTGTCCAGCTCTCACATGCCTATGAGGTGATTGAAAATATCATGGATTGTCTCAGGAACATCTTAGTCTTCAAGCAGACATCCTTGCTTCTCAGCACTTGAAATAGTTCCTTTGCAGCTCACTTGCCCAGTGCTACATGTCACCTAATGTCCTGACTGCTGCTTCCATTGGCTCTGATTGTAGAGCCAAGTAATGTGAATTCGTTGACAACCTCAATCTTTTCTCCATTTACTTTACTTATTGGTTCAGTTTTGAGGATTTTTATTTTCTTTATATTGAGATGGAATTCATACTGCAGACTACATTATTCAATCTTCATCAGTAAGTGCCTTAAGTCATCCTCATTTTCAGCAAGCAAATTTGTATCATCAGCATATCTCAGGTTGTTAATGATTCTTCCTCCAATTCTGATGTTACATTCTCCTTCATATACTCCATGCTCTCGGATTATTTGCTCAGCATGTAGGTTTAATAAGTAATGGGAAAGGATACAACCCTGACACACTCTCTTCTTGATTTTAAACCATGCAGAGTCCTTTTGTTTTGTTCGAACAACAGCCTCCTGGTCAATGTACAGGTTCCTCATGAGTACTATCATGTGTTTGGGAATTCCCATTCTTCTTAATGTTGTCCATAATTTGTCATGATCCACACAATCAAATTCCTTTCCTTACCCAATAAAGCACAAGTGAACATCTTTCTGAATTTCTTTGTATTGGCATGGAATTCATAAGGTTTTCCCTGATCAGATCCCTTGTTCTGCATCCTCTTCTGAATCCACCTTGCACCTCTGGAAGTTCTCTGTCAATATACTGCTGCAACCGTTTTTGAATGATCTTCAGTAAGATCTTACTTGTGTGTGATATTAATGATATTGTTCAATAATTTCCACATTCTGTGAGATCAACTTTCTTTGGAATGGGTACAAATATGGATCTCTTCCAGTCAGTTGGCCAGGAAGTTGTCTTCCAAATGTCTTGGCATAACCGAGTGAGTGCCTCCAGTGGGACATCTTTTTGTTGAAATAACTCAATGGGTATTCTGTCAATTCCTAGAGCCTTGTTCTTCTCCAATTCCTTCATTGCAGCTTTGACTTCTTCCTTCAATACCATTGATTCTAGATCCTATGCCACTCCTGAAATGGATGAAGATTGACCAGTTCTTTTTGGTACAGTGACTCTGTGTATTCCTTCCATCTTCTTTTAATGTTTCCTGCATCATTCAATATTTTGCCCATACAATCTTTCAATAATGCAGCTCGAGGCTTACATTTTTTCCTCAGTTCTTTCAGCTTGAGAAATGCTGAGCATGTTCTTCTTCCCTTTTGATGTACTAACTCCAGGTCTTTGCACATTTCATTATAGTAATTGTCTTTGTCTTCTGAACAGCTCTTTGAAATCTTCGGTTCAATTCTTTTATCTTGTCATTTCTTCCACTTGCTTTAGCTAATCTCCTCTCAATGGCAAGTTTCAGAGTCTCTACTGTCACCCATTTTGGTCTTCTATTCTTGCTCATTTTTTTAGCGACCTCTTGGTTTCTTCATGGATTATGTTCTTGATGTCATCCCACAATTCTTCTGGTTTTCGATCATTGGTGATCAATGCATCAAATCTATTCTCTATATGGTCTCTAAATTCAGGAGGGATATATTCAAGATCATATTTTGGCTCTCTTGGACCTGTTTTAATTGTCTTTAACTTCAAGTTGAACTTGCATATGAGCAGGAGATGGTCTGTTCCACAATCAGCTCCTGGCCTGGTTTTCTCTGAAGATATTCAGCTTTTCCATCGCCTTTTGCCACAGATGTAGTCAATCTGATTCCTGTGTGTTCCATTTGATGAAGTCCATGTGTACAGCCACAATTTGTATTGAGAAAAGGTGTTTACAATGAATAAGTGGTTGGTCTTGAAAACTTCTACCATGTGAGTTCCAGCATTATTTCTGTCACCAAGGCCAAATTTTCCAACTACCAGTGATTCCTCATTGTTTCCAACTTTTGCATTTCAGTCACCAGTGATAATTAAAATATTTTAATTGCATTTTTGGTCAATTTCAGACTGCAGAAGTTGATAAAAATCTTCAATTTCCTGATCTTTGGCTTTGGCGTTTGGTGCATAAATATGAATAGCAGTCGTATTACCGGGTCTTCCTTATAGGCATATGGATATTCTCCTGTCACTGACAGCATTGAAGTTCAGGAAAGATCGTGAAACAGCCATTGTCATGATGAATGCCATGACATTCCTCTTTAAACTGTCTTTCTCAGCATAGTAGATCATATGGTTGTCTGATTCAAAAAGGCCAAAACCAGTCCATTTCAGCTCACTAATGCCTAGGATATCAATCTTTATGTGTTCCATTTCATTTTTGACAACTTCCAATTTTCCTAGATTTGTACTTCGTACATTCCATGTTACAATGATTAATGGATGTTTTCAGCTTTTTCTCCTCAATTTGAGTGGTGCCACATCAGCAAATGGAGCTCTTGAAGGCTTTTCCTTATCCATGTAAATAAGGCTGGCTTGACTCTGATGAGCCAGCTCTTTCCCAGTCCTATTTTGAGAGCCTTCAAACCTAAGTGACTTATCCTCCTCCTCTTTATTGGACAGCATTTCCATACTATTCATAAAGTTGTGCAGTAATGTATCAGACAGTATTTCTCTGCTATTCATAAGGTTTTCCCTGGTCAATTCTTTGAGAAGTGGATGGCCTCTTCCTTCTTCCTAGTCTATCTCAGTCTGCAGGCCGGGCTGATACCTTTGCACCATGTGCACCCCACTGGGTTTGAAACACCAGTGACACAGCCTCAAGACTCACAGCAACACATCACTACAGGTGGACAAACTGACAGACAAGTTTGTCTTCTTAGCTAATTTTCTAGATTAATATTTTATACATTTCTCTTTCTGATTAGTTTACAGCTGTTTCTTCTCATTTTGAGTTGTGACACACTAGCAAATGAATATCATAAAAGCTTTCCTCCATCCACATCATTAAGGATTACTCCATTTAAGGAGGTGTTGTTGTTGTTATGTGCCATTGAGACGGACCCAACTCAAGCAACCCCTCCTTGGGTTTCCAAGGCAGTATCACGATAGAAGTAGATTGCCCCATCCTCCTTGCAAAGAATGGCTGGTGGTTTTGAACCACCAGCCTTCTGGTTAGCAGTCAAGTGCCATTTCCTAAATTGTACCTTGGGTGCCTCCCAACTTGAAATGCTCATCTTCTGACTACATCAGCCAATATTACCATGCTGTGCATATGGTTACTATATCAGACAATGTTTCACTACCAGAAGGCTGGCAGTTAAACCCACCAGTCACTCCTTGGAAGGAAGGTTGGGCAATACTTCTTTAGTGATACTGTCAAGGAAACCCAAGAAGGGGTCACTATGAGTCAGGTCCGACTCAACAGCACATAACAACAACATTTATTTATTTATTTATCTATCTATTTATTTATTTATTTCCTGAAGTGACCTTCCAAGTCCTTCTTCCTAGTCTGTCTTAGTCTTGAAGCTCTGCTGAAATGTATTCAACATGGCTGATCCTGCTGGTATTTGAAATACTGATAATATAACTTCAGGCATCACAGTAACATGGAAGCCACCAGAGTCCAACAAACTGATAGACTAGTGGTGAAATGGAATGCATAAAGATCAATATCCCAAGCATTAATCAGTTGAAATTGACTGTTATTGGAGATTTTAAACTAGACAATTGCCTATTATGCCAGGAATGCCAAATTGTAGAGGAGGGGAATTGCATTTATCATCAAAAGGAATATTTCAACATCTGTACTGAAATACAATGCTGTCAGTGATAGGGCAATATCCATACACCTATAAGGAAGACCAGTTAATATGAATATATTCAAATTTGCACAGCACCCAATTAAGCTAACCATGATAAATTGAAGATGTTTGTCAACTTTTGTGGTCTGAAATTGAACAAACATATAATCAAGATGTATTGCTAATTACTAGTGATTGGAATGTGAAAGTCAGAAACAAAGAACAAACTTTGGTAGTTGAAAAATACAGTCATGGTGATAGATACCATGCTGGATACTGAATGATAGCATTTTGTAAGACTTGCCATTGATTCATTTCAAATCTCTTTTTTTTTTTCTACTGAATACAAACACCAACTATATATGTGGACCTTGCAGATTGAATGCGCAGGAATGAAATGGATTAATCTGTGGAGAAAATGAGTTATTAGCTCATTATCACCAGTCATAATAAGGCCAGGGGTTGAGTCTGGAACAGATCATCAATTACTCTTACACAAGTTTAAGTTGAAGGTGAAAAAAATTTAAACAAGTGCAGAAGAGCTAAAATACAACCTTGAATATATCTCACATGAATTTAGAGAACAATGAAAATAGATATGACACATTGAATACCAATACCAAGGACCATACATCAGACAAGTTGTGAGATGACATCAAGGACATCATATATGAAGAAAACACATGGTCATTAAAAAGACAGAAAAAGATGAAAAGAATAAAATGGATGTATAAGAAACTCTGAACCTTGTTCTTGAATGGAGAATAGCTAAAGCATACAGAAGAAATACAATATAAAAGATTTGAACAGAAGATGTCAAAGGACATTTCAATAGAACAAAATAAATTATTATAATAAAATGAGCAAATACCTTGAGGTAGTAAAGCAAAAATGAAGAATATGCTCAGCATTTCTCAAGCTGGAAAAAGTAAAAGAAATATTTAAGCCTCAAGTTACGATTTTGAAGTTTTCTGTGGGCAAAATAAGGAGCTCTGGTACCACCGTGCTTAAGGCACTTGACTGCTAACCAGAATGCTGGCAGTTCAAACTCATCAGCTCCCCCTTGGAAGGTAGGTTGGACAATCTGATACTACCTTGGAAACCCAAAGAGGGGTTGCGATAGGTCAGGTCCTACTTAATGGCACATAACAACAACAACATGGGCAAAATATTGAACAATGCAGGAAGTATCGAAAGAATGTTGAAAGGATACAAAGATTCAGTTTACCAAACAGAATTTGTTGATATTCAAGATCTATGGTAGGGTTTTTCTATTCATAAACTCTGCTGTTAGGTACTAAAAGCTTCATATCAAACGTCTAAGAAATAAGTGCAAAGTTATCATAAAGGATATAGAATTTTCATTAATGTGTAATAGGATACCTTAAAAGAGAAAGAGAAAGGAGGAGATAACTGGGATTAGAAATTAGTATATTAATATTTCATGTTATTTCCTGTATCATATTAATTGTTGGGATCAAGATAAAATAGGTTATTGTAAGTGACAGATCTCAGAGATCATTTTCTGGTAACCACACAGAAATATAGAAGTATAAGATCAGAAGGAATAAAAAATTAGACTCACCACAAGAAAGTCACTTATCACAAATTACAACAAAATGCTAAGAAGAGAGGACATTGGAATTATTAGATACATGCACACACACACACACACAAAGTTAAGGGAATGACAAGAAAGTCCTTCTTTATAAATAAGTATCTTCAATTTAAACATACTCAGTTATCCATGCAAAACACAGAGACTGATAGAATAGATAAGAAAACAAGATCCATCCATATGTTGTCTACAAGAGAGACATCTTTGACCCAAGGATACAAATAGACTGAATATGAAAGGATATAAATAAATATTCTCTACAAATAAACTAAAACTCACTCCCACCAAGTAGGATTGGACTCATAATGACCCCTCCTTGGATTTCTGAGGCAGTATCACTAAGGAAGTAGATTGCCCAATCTTCCTTCCAAGGAGTGGCTGGTGGGTTTGAACACCCACCCTTCTGGTTAGCAGTCAAATGTCTTAGGCACTACACTACCAGAGCTCTACAAATAGTAACACAAAAAGAGAATGGGTAGTCACAATGTTATTAGTTAAAATAGATTTGAAATAAAAATTAATTATAAAATATCAAGAAGGATATTGAATATTAGCAAAAGAGGCAATACATTTACAAATATAACAACAATAGACTTATGTTCCCAACATCAGTGCACCAAAATGTATAAAGCAAATATTGATAGAACTGAAAGGCAAAGTTGACAATCAATAATAGTAGGAAACTTTAACACATCATCATCAGTAAGGACAGAAATTCCAGAAATATTAGTAAGAAAATAAGGGAATTGAATAAAGCCCTAAACACATCATATCTAATAGAATTCTCCACCCAACATCAGAACTATACACATTTTGCCGCAGGGCCCAAGGATCATGTTCTAGAATAGACCATACTCTATGTAACAAAACAAGTTTTGAGAAATTTAAAAAAGATTGAAATGACATAAAGTAATAATGCAGGAAATTAAAAATACAAGAATTCAAAGACAAACAAAAATAAAAATAAATATGTGGAAACTAAACACCAAATTATTATATGGACAATGGGACAAGGTAGAATAATAAAATAAAATAAATGCACATAAAAAAAAAAAAAGAAACCAACTTGGAGTTAAACAAAAATGACAAGACCTATGAAAATCTCTGGTATAGAGTGAAGGCAATCATCAGAGGGAAATTCAAAATAATCAATATTCCCATCAATCAATAAATAAAATATCAAATCACAATGTAACTCTACAACTTGAGTAATCAACAATAAGCACAAACCAAAACAAGACTCTCCCGAAAAATGGAAATAACAGAGCCCCAAAGAAGAAATATAGAATAGAAAACCAGAATGAAGCAAACTAAAAGTTGGCGGTTTGCGAAGATCAATAACACTGACAAACTATTAGCTAAACTGACACAGAAAAAACTTTAAAGGAAGCAAATGACTAAAATGAAATTGGAGATATCACAGCATATTCTTTCATCATAATTCAGTCTTTATGATGAACAAATAATCCCAGAAGCTGGACTACATGAAGAAGAAGAAATCAACATTGGCTGAAGAATCATTAACAATCTGAGATATCCAGATATCCCAAACTTCCTTTCTGAAAGTAAAGTTGCCTTGAAGAAGTTACTGATGGAGGTCAAAGACTACAGCTTTTGGTATGGATTAACCCTCAACATAAAGAAAACAAAAATCCTTACAACTGGACCAGTAAGCAACATCAAGATAAATTGAGAAAAGATTGACGTTATCAAGGATTTCATTTTACTTGAATCCCCAATTCTTTCCCAGAAATAGTCATCAAGAAATCAGAAGACATATTGAACTAAGCAAATCAGCTGCAAAAGATCGGTTTAAATGTTGAAGATCAAAGACATCAGTTTGAAAACTAAAGTGTGCCTGACTTAAGACCTAGTGTTTTTAGTAGCCTCGTATGCATGCAAAATCTGGAGAATGAATAAAGAAGATGGAAAAAGAATTGATCTATTTGAATTGTAGTGTTGGCCAAAAATATTTTAAATACCATGGACTGTCAGTAGAAAATTAACTCTGTCTTGGAAGAAGTGCAGCCAGTATGCTCCTTAGAAGCAAAAATGTCCAGACTTCATCTCTTATTCTTTGGTCAGGTTATCAGAAGGGATGAATATGATAGAAGAATATCATACTTGGTAAAACACCAAAAACCAAATTGATTTCATTTGGGTGGATTCCAGCTCATAGCAACCTCCCTGGATTTCTGAGGTGGTAAATCTTTATGGAAGTAAATTGCCCAGTCTCCCTTCTGTGGAGTGGCTGGTGGGTTTGAACTGCCAACCTTCTGATTAGCAGTCAGATGCCTCAGGCGCCAAAGCAGAAGACCTTCAGTGTGATGGAGTGACACAGGCTGCAACCATGGGCTCATTCATAACAAAGGTGCATGGCACAGGACCGGGAAGTGATTTGTTCTGTTATACTGTAAGTTGGTCACTATGAGTTGGAACTGACAGCAATAGCACCTCAATTGCAAATAAATAGAATCATGTCAGAATACTATGGAAATTTACTCCACAAATTTGAAAACATAAAACAAAAAATCTGTAGAAACATATAACCTATCTAAACTAACACTGAGAGGCTAAAAAAAAAAAAAAAAAAAAAAAAAAAAAAAAAACCTCAACAGACACAAAACAACAGGAGAAACTGAATCAGTAACTAGAAAAATCCAAACACACACCCCCACGCACACACACACACATACAAAACTTGGGACTGAACAAATTCAGTGGAGAATTTGATGAAATATTCAGAGAAAAAATGACACCAATCTTGCTCAAATTCCTCCAAAATATATAAGAGAAAGTAATACAGATTAACTCATTACATGAAGTCAGCATTATCCTGATGGGAAGGATAGTGTTACCTTAGTATCAGAGCCACCAGGATTCTAAGTAAATTATACCTCAAAAATTAAAAACATCAGTAATGAAATGTTTTTCTTAAGGCTTTCAAATTTACTTGGAGAAGACAATAGATAGAGTCACAGAGAGTGCCAGAGGTTTTAATACAGTAGTTTAAGACAGTACAAGGCCTAGTGCAGTGCCTAGCTTGGATTCTAGTTTTTAAGTGATCAGCCACTGTATGTCTCAACTTAATCACTTTGAGAGAAGATTATTTTAGGTGGCACAACAGATGAAGTTTTAGCAACTCTGTTTTTTCATGAGACAATAAACAAGACAAATAATTATTAACTTATTATTCTGACCAGTGGTATCCTTATTTCTACCAGGAAATTGAAGTGAATCTCAAATGACATGTTTTCTGGAATTTCTTAATTATTTTTCTTGGTATGTTTAAAAGATAATTTATTTCTTAAATTTTCATACCATACTGTACAACTATATCTATCGTAAAATTCTCTAAGTCCATTTTCTATCCAGATTGTAGTTGTATTTGGCTTCATGAACATGGCTTTCTGCCATCTCATTCTGGCCAAGCCTTCATCTATTAGATTAAAAAAATCCTATTTAATCTTTATTCAAAAACCTCATCCCTTCAACAGTGTTCTATGCTATGTATGGAAAATATCTCTAGTTATCTACACATTACAGGATTAAAGATATACACATGAAGAATAATAAGAAGAAGACTGAGTCATATTCAGCATTGATAGTTCCCTATCACCAAATACTCTATTAAGATTCTACACTAATATGAATTTCAAAGTTCATATTCATAAACCTATAAACCAGTGCATGTTTCAAACATCATGCACACACAATTCCAAAAAAGAATATAGCTGTAACATGCTTTAAAAAACTATCCTTTTCAATTGTGAAGAGAAGCTGGATAAAGATGGATATTATTTAAATTAAAATAGGCAGAAATTATAAATAATTTTGCTTTCAAACAAAAAACTAAAACATTGTGCAAGAAAATGCATAAAATTATTAAATTAATATGAAATATGTACCATACATGTTTAATTATTCATTTAAGTGTAATTTGAATATTAGTCCATGACAAAAAGGAAATAT
>NW_006922397.1:410719-423051 GCF_000298275.1 Orycteropus afer afer | reverse complement strand
TGGGCAATCCTACTTCCGTAGTGATACTGCCTCGGAAACCCAAGGAGGGGTCGCTATGAGTCGGGGCCGACTCGACGGCACATAACAACAACAATATATATATATGTATGTATATATATATATATATATGTATATGTATATGTATATATAAACCATATATTATGAATAATAGTGTTCTCTTTTCTTTTGGTAGAGTCTTTCTGTTTACTTCTTAAAAATGCATGTATCATTGATAGGAAATATAGGTTCAAAATAAAAGAGTACACATATGTATCATAAACTGGTTTAGTGTAAAATCTCTTCACCTGATTTTTCATTAGCTCACTGTATATGATATTGTAATAATACCTAAATGTACACGTTGCAGATTCTTCATGTAGCCAAGAGGTAATGATATCAATAGTACTATGACATAGCATATTTTAAGGACATACAACAAACTAGCTACATTGTTTAGGCTGGAAACTGTTGTTGTTGTATTGCTAGGTGCTCTAGAGCTGGATCTGATGCATAGTGTCCAAACCACAACAGAAAGAAACACTGCCCAGTCTTGTGCCATCCTCACAATTGTTGCTATGCTTGAGCGCATTCCTGAAGGCAATATCTCAAACCATCTCATTGAGTGTTTTCCCATTTTTGCTGAACTTCTACTTTGCCAAGCATGATACTCTTCCACAGGAATTGGTCTCTTCTGACAACCAGATCAAAGTACAAGAGATGAAGCCTGCCTATATTCACTTCAAATGTGCATTCCAGCTGTACTTCATCCAAGACAGATGTGTTCCTTCTTCTGAGAGATCACGGTATTTTCAATATTCTACGCCATCATCACTATTAAAATGTGTCGATTCTTCTTCAATATGCCTTATTCATTGTCCAACTTTCACATGCATGTGAGGAGATTGATAATATCATGGTTGGTCAGGCAACCTTAGTCTTCAAAGTGACACCTTTGCTTTTCAACAATTTAAACATTTCTTTTCCAGCAGATTTTCTCAATGCAATGTGTCATTTGATTTCTTGACTGCTGGCTTCATGAATGCTGATTTTGGACCCAAGTAAAATCAAATCCTTGCCAACTTCCATCTGTCCTTCATTTAGCATATTGTTGCTTACTGTTCTAGTTGTGAGGACTTTTCTTTTCTTTATATTTAGTTGTAAAACATACTGATGGCTGCAATCTCTCATCTTCGTCAGTAAATGCTATAAGTCTTCTTCACTTTCAGCAAGCAAGGTTATGTCAACTGTTTACCATGGTTTGTTAATGAGCCTTCTTCCAATCTTGACACTGTTTAAACTTAATATAGTCCAGCTTCTTGGCTTATTTTCTTGGCATACAAACTGAATTAAGTGTGGTGAAAGGGTAAAACCTTGACACACTATCTTGCTAACTTTAAACTATGCAGTGTTCCCTTATTCTTTTCAGACAACTATCTCTTGGTCTGTGTGCTCGTGCCTGTTGAGCATGATTAAATGTTCTAGAATTTACATTCTTAATGTGATGTGTTATGATTCGCACAGTGTAATGTCTTTGCACAGCTGATAAAATATAGTTAAATGTTTTTCTTGTATTCTTTATTTTCAGCCAAGCTCCATCAGACATTGGGAATTATGTCCTTCCCATGGAGCATACCAAATAATAATTGCTCATGACTTGGTAGCTTCAGTTCTATTGACTTAGTTCCTTACTAATTCCTTTTATACTGATTCATGAATCTGATGTTCTCTGCCTGCATTATTAAAATGTTTTAATTATAAAAAAAAACTTCCTTTGATGATTTAACAAGTTTAAATAAAGTTTATTTATTGAAATAGTTAAATTTGAAAAAAAAATCTTAATTTTTTTGATCAATACATTCATTCATTAATCAAGTATTTGTTTTTATTATTTGTGTGTGTCTGTGTGTGTGATAAGTACATATATAACAAAACATTTGCATTTTTAATATTTTTACATGTGAAATTCAGTGACATTTTTTTCATAATTATCTAGAATCACCATATGCATTTCCAAATTTTGCCTTATCCATAACCGAATCTCAGTATCTCTTAAGCAATGACTACTTCTTATATCTGTCTCCTAGTCCTGGTAAACTTTGGTATTAATCCAGATATTTACTTTCTGTAGATTCCTACAATATTTGTATTTTTGTAACTGACTTATTTCAGTTAGTATATTGTTTTCAAGATCCATTCATGTTGTAAAATGTATCAGGATTCCACTTCTGTTTATCATGGAGTAATATCCCATTGCATGTCTACACCACATTTGGTTTATGCATTTATATATCAATGGACATTTGTTTCCTCCTTTTGGCTATTGGGAATAGTGCTAAAATGAATATTAGTTTACTAATATTTTTGTGTTTCTATTTCCTGTTTCTTGAGCCATATATCTATATACCTATCAGATTGACTACGTCTCTGGCAAGAAGAGATGGAGTAGCTCAATGTCTTCAGCCAAAACAAGCCCAGGAGCTGATTGTGGAACAGACTATCAATCGCTCATATGCAAGTTCAAGTTGAAGCTGAAGACAATTAAAAGAAGTCCACAAGAGCCAAAATATATCCCTCTGGAACTTAGAGACTATCTAAAGACTAGATTGATGCATTGAACTCTGTGTTGTTGTTGTTGTTGTTATGTGCTGCCAAGTCAGCCTCGACTCATAGCGACCCCTCCTTGTGTTTCCAAGGCAGTATCACTACGGAAGTAGGATTGCCCAACCTTCCTTCTGAGAAGTGGCCGCTGGGCCACCGTGCCTGTCGATGGCACCTCCAGGGGGGCCGTCGTGCGGCTTTCACCCACAACCCGTGCCAGTCACGCCCAGGCCCGTACTCGTACTTGTATTGAATTCTAGTGACTGAAAACAAGAGGAATTTTGGAATGGCATCAGGAACGTCATCCATGAAGAAACCAAAAGGTCATTTAAAATAAAAAAAAAAAGGAAGAAAACACCAAAATGGATGTCAGTAGAGACTTTGAACTTTGCCCTTGAACAAAGTCTAACTAAAGAAAATGGAAGAATTGACAGGATAAAAGAGGTGAATAGAAGATCTGAAAGCACAGCTAGACAAGACAAAGTCAATTATTATAACGAAGTGTGCAAAGACCTGGAGTTAGAAAACAAAAAGGGAAGAACATGCTTGGCATCACTCAAGCTGAAAGAACTGAGGAAAAAATTTAAGCCTCAAATTTCAATGCTGAAAGTTTCCATGCAAAGTATGTTGAATGATGCAGAAAGAATCAAAAGAAGATGGAAGGAATACACATAGTCACTATACTAAAAATAATTGGTAGATGATCATCCCTTTCAGGGGGTGGCATATGATCAAGAACAAATGATATTGAAGGAATAAGTTGAAGCTCTACTAAATGAATAGGTGAAGAATAAGGCTCCAGGAGTTGATGGAATACCCATTGAGATGTTTCAACAAACAGATGCTGCTCTGGAAGCACTCACTTGGCTATGCCAAGAGATTTGGAAGACAGTTACCTGGCCAAGTGACTGAAAGAAATCCATATTAGTACCCATTTCAAAGAAAGGTGATGTCACAGAATGTGAAAAAAAAAAAAATATATATATATATCAAATGATACCGATGATATTACCTGCAAGTAAAATCTTACTGGAGATAATTAAAAAATAGTTGCAACAGTATATTGGCAGAGAACTTCTAGAAATGCAAGTTGGATTCAGAAGGGTATGTAGAGTGAGAGATATCATAGCTGATATCAGATGAATCTTGACTCAAAATAAAGAATATCAGAAAAATGTTTACTTGTGTTTTATTGACAATGCAAAGACATTCTATTACATGGATAGTAACAAATTATGAATAACATTGAGAAAAATGGAAATTCCAGAATCTTTAGTTCTACTCATGAGGTACTAGTACAGACCAGGAGGCTTTCATTCAAACAGAACAAGGGGAGACTGCATGGTTTAAAATTAGGAAGGAAATGTGTCACGGTTGTGTGCATCTACCAGACTTATTCAGTCTGTATGCTGAGTAAATAGTCCAAGAACCTGGATTATATGAAGAAGAATGTGGCATCAAGATTGGAGGAAGGCTCACTGTAAATCTGAGATACACAGATGACACAACTTTGCTTGCTGAAAGTGAGGATGACTTGGAGCACTTACTGGTGAAGACTGAAGACTACAGTCTGCAGTATGGATTACACATCAATATAAAGAAAACAAAAATCCTCACAACTGGACCTATAAGAAACATCAGGATAGATGGAGAAAAGATTGAAGTTGTTAAAGACTTCATATTACTTGGTTCTACAATCAACGGCAATGGAAGCAGCAGTCAAGGCATCAGAAGAAATGTTACATTGGGCAAATTTGTTGGAGAAGACCTCTTTCAGATGCTGAAGAGCCAAGATATCTCCTTGAAGACCAAGATGTGCCTAACCCAAGCAATGATATTTTCAATTTTCTCATATGCTTGTGAGACCTGGCAATGAATAAGGAAGACAAAAGAAGAGTTGATACTTTTGAGGTGGGTGTTAGCGAAGAGTGCCAAAAATATTATGGACTTCTAAAAGAACTAACAAATCTGTCCTGGAGGAAGTGCAGCTGAAAAGCTACTTGGAATCAACAATGGACAGACTTCATTTCACCTACTGTAGTCATGTTGTTAGAAGGGACTATTCTCTGGGTAAGGATGTCATGCTTATTAAAGTGGAGGGTCAACAAAAGCAGACGGTCTTCAATAAGATGTATTGATGTGGTGGCAGCAGCAATGGACTCAGGTATATTAGAGATTATGAAGCTGGCACAGGATCAGGCAGTGTTTCATTCTGCTGTACATAAGGTTGCTATGAATCAGAGACCACTTGACCGCACATAACAACAACATCCCTAGAATTGTTTAATCACATTGTAACGGTATATTAAAATCTTTGTGTTAAGTCCAAAATGTTTCCCACAATTTCTGTAGAATTTTATAATCTTATTACCAAAGAATGATGTTACAATACTGCTGCCTCACTAACATCTGCTGTTTGTTGTTTGTTTTGATCATAGACATCTGTCTTAGTGCTACTATAACAGAAGCACCAGAAATGAATGGCTTTAACACAGACGACATTGTTTTACAGTTTAGGAGCGAGAAGTGCAAATTAATAGTCCCAGCTCTAAGAACTGGGTGAAGGCCTGTAGACCTTGAGCTTCAGCTGTGCCTCTTGGCCCAGGCCCAATGGAGCTGTAGGCTCCTTCTAACTCATGCAGCCACTGGCTACTGAGGATGACAAACCCAAATTTGGCAGGTAAAATGTCATAATTACAAGGTAAGGAGGCAACTTGGTGGGCCACTGGTTCAAGTACAGGTATTAGAGATGAAAGTTAAGACAAATGCGGGATCCTAAACTTGCCAAAAATCTTAAGACATTTCCCAAAGCATATATACTGGAAGCAGGGCACCTTCTGAAGGTAATTCCCTTTCAACTACTTAGCTGCTTACATCAGATTCCACCCTAGACATAATTAAAATACCATTGTGGCTAATAATTACATTCAGCAGTCGCATCACTCAAAGTCATGGCCCAAATAAGTTGACACAAACCCTTAACTATCACAGCTTCTCAGTGGGAGGTAAAGTGATAGCTCATTACAGATTTGATTTAAAAATTTACCTGAAGACTAATAACACTGAATATCTTTATATGTGCTTGCTGGCAATTTCTATTTTTCTTTGATGACATGTTATACTAATCCTTACCTCATGTTTTCATTGGGTTGTTTTGTCTTTTCATTGTCAAGTTTGAAGAGTATTTTTATACCTTAGATTTTAAGCCTATATATGGAATATATTTACCCAAAAATATACCAATATGCACACTGTCACCTCATTTCTTAATAAATACTTTGGTACACAAAGGTTTTAATTTTGATGATTTTCCATTGGTTTGTTTTGTTTTGGATTGCTTGTACTCTTGGTGTCACAGCCAAGAATGTTTTTATTTTGTGAGTAATTTTATAGATGAATTTCAGATACGATTATTATTAAAATATATTCAAAAGTCTATTGTGTAATGACATGTAAATAAATGAGCTCAAAGACGGATTTTATTAATTTAAAAAATTAGATATAATAATTAAAAATTGCATAAACAAGTACCAGTTTCAGGAATTTACAAAATTTTGACATTGGATAACTCTAAAAAAATGAGGCTGTGTTTACTGAGGCTTTAAGTTAGCACATTTCCCAAGCCACCTTTTCCAGGCTTCCTTTACCTCATTGTTCCTCAGACTATAGATGAGAGGGTTCAGCACAGGAGTGAAGATTGTGTAGAAAGCTGACACAACCTTATCATGGTTAGCTGATCTGTAGGATTTGGGTGTCATGTAGATAAAAATGGCAGCCCCATAAAAGAGTCCCACCACAGCCAAGTGTGACGAACATGTAGCAAAGGTCTTCTTGTGGGTTTCTGTAGAACGCATGCGGATTACAGCAGCTACAATGAAGCTGTAGGAGGTCAGGATGAGGGAGAAGGGCACCAAGAGCATTAACACACAGCAGATGTACATGGCATTTTCAAAGACAGAAGTGTCAGCACAAGCCAAGCGCACCAGCATGGGGGCTTCACAGAAGAAATGATTGATCTCATGTGTATTGCAGAAAGGAAAGCTCAGGGCAGTAACTGCCTGCAAAAGTCCATCAGCTGCTCCCAAGAACCAAGACCCCATGGTCATTTTCAGGCAAAGTGGCCAGTTCATGAGAATGGGATATCGTAGTGGGTGACACACAGCCACATAGCGGTCATAGGACATGGCTGCCAGAAGGAAACATTCTCCACCACCCAGGGTGAGTAAGAAAAAGATTTGTAAGCCACAGCCTGCAGGGGAGATGGACTTCTTGCCTGTCAGAAAGCCAGATGCCATTTTGGGCACAATGGTGACAACCAGCATCAAGTCCATGAGGGAGAGCTGGCTCAGTAGAATGTACATTGGCGTGTGGAGTCGGTGGTCCCTGTGAATCAGGAGAATCATGAGGATATTGCCCATCAGGGAAGCAATAGCTATGGTCAGTATCACAATGAAGAGAAAGAGATGGGACCTTGTGTGCTTAAAGAGTCCCAGGAGAATAAAATCTGAGGTGTCATTTTTCTTCTCCATGGTTTCTACTGGAATGGCACTGCATAAGGAAAGTTAAATAAGGAAGGTTTTGCACCATTTAAAAATCTCAGTTTGACTGTATAACTTTCTGTACTGTACTATGTATTTGGAATCCAGGTTGCTGATTCAAATCCCAACATTCCCAGTCATAATGGTCCATCTTGGTCTATAATTCCATCTCTAAATACCTCAACATTGTTAATATTTCAATGTAAGCCAATACACCCCTTCAAAAAATCAATTAAATTTAAATCAAATTGATCTAAATTAGATAATAGATGAAAAGAGATAAAATGACACCAGAAAAACATGCGTTCTCAGTTGTTAAGGACTAAGGAGTTACATCTGGTCTTCTCAATTACAATTGTATAACTATTTTTGTACTTTTGTAATGTATACTGAGACCAAAATTAACCAGTTTAGAAAATAAACCACAGAGTCTGTCATTTGCATTTTCTTGTATCACAGATAATTTATATCCAGTTGTTAGAATTCTAAATATATTCACATTTTTTTAATAAGAAAGATTTGATTTATTGTCATAGATTATGGTCAAAGATCATAGACTGGAAGAGATGATTAACCTGTAAACAAAATATGTCATTCATAGAAAAATAATAATCTCTAATATAATGAATTAAATATTGTTTTGTTCCTCTCATTAAATAACACTGCCATTGAGTCAATTTCTACTCATAGCAACTGTGTAAGATTGAGTAGAAATGCTCCATTGGGCTTCATAGGCTGTAAATCTCTAAAGGAGCAACCTATATCATCGACCTCCTGTGAAGCTGTCTTTGGATTTGAACCATTGATCTTTTGGTTGGCAGTCAATTGCTTTAAGCACAGCACCACCAGAACTGCTTTCCTTTCATTAGGTAACTGTTTTTATTCACCTGAGTTTTACAACTTAGATATTTTGATACATGACTCCCTGTTCTGAATTCTGTGCTATTTACTTATCATACTTGTTGGAAAATAAACTTTCTTTCCTTCAATTTCTAGGACTTGTTGCCATGGCCCACACAAAATTTCCAATCACACAATTTACTGCAACGGAGATGGAGAGGGTACAAGCCAAATATAAAAGGCTATCATAACAGGAGTACGATATGAAAAGAAAATCAATAAGAGTAATAAGGAGTTAGGTGGTTAAAAGAACAAGAAAATGATTTTAAAAGGTTTGGTAGCATAGTGCCTAAGGCACTTAACTGCTAACCAGAAGGCTGGTGGTTCAAACCCACCAGCCACTCCTTGGAAGGAAGATGGGGCAATCTACTTCCATAGTGATACTGCCTTTGACACCCTAGGAGGGGTCGCTATGAGTTGGGTCTGACTTGACAGTACATAACAACAAAAAACAACAGCATAATTATCAGTTGCAGGCAAAATATCAAATAGTTTTGGAAAGAAAAACAACTTGGTTAATTTATTTTCTTTTGTATCCAATTTATATTTGTGTACTATATTTCTGGGATTGATTTAAATTTTACTGTGTGTGTGTGTTGAATATGTGTGCATATATATATATGTATATGTAGATATATAAAATAATACATTTTCTTAAGTAGAGACAATTGAAATGACTTAACCTACAGAAATGAGTATAATTCTTTCTGAAGCAGTTGCAGTTGGGAGCTGTTATACACAAAGTATAAGAAGAATTCAGCAGTTTTTCAGTTCTTTAATTCCAAACTAATAACAAAATTTAATAACTCAGAAATAGAAGAACAGAGTAAGTCATTTCTCTCTTTCACCGATAGAGAGTACATGAATTCACAGCCTCTGTGGGATGGACAAAGTGATTTCATCCAAAGCTTTCAAGACATCATAATCTCTGAACTGTAGTCTAGAGTTTGTCTGGTCATAGACGATTGTAGGCACAGAGATGGTGATGACAGTTTTTAATCTGTTAGGGTTTTTTTTTTTTTTTTTTGAAAATAGACTTCTACTATAGTATTTAGGTGGCAAACAGAGGCCTTCTCTTAAAACAGCCATATCACAAGTAGTTGGTCTCTGACATGACATTCAGATTTGAACTGACACAACATATAATAACAAAAACATCCTTGAGATTGTTTATTAAGCACTGAAGATCAGATAAATAAACAATCTTTACTTAATCAAGTTTTTGCCAATCCTTGCTAATTAACTTGACTTTCTATCTAGTATATCCGTATCCTCCTTTTATATACTATTTAAAGTATCTTTTTCCTGTTGTTACCGTAGGCCCCTAATCCCTTGCAGGATTCCTTTGCCTCTATTATGTCTTCAAACAGATTCATCCTAATGATGAGGAGATGTATGGCTAATAGAAAAATAGACTTGGAATAAGAAGTCCTGGAATTAGAGTAATTTCTGTCATTTTCTCACTATAACATGAGAGAGACTATAGGTACCCTTGTTTTTATTTTTGTCTAAAACTGAAACTTATGTTTTATACTACAAAACTACTAAACATCTTGCTCCAATAAAGAAAATATATCTTGTGTATGAAAGAGTTTTGAAATATTTTACATGTCTTTTTTTAATGTTCAAACATTATTTTCATTTTAAATCTTAAAATGACAGCTTAAATCATATGCTGCCATTTTTTTCCACATAGCAAGCAGTTTGGAGAGTTTTAACAAAAAATGTCAATATGATCATTTGAGTTAATGTTGACAACCTGGACATACCAAATTAGCTGAATGCAAAATGTTTTCTCATTTTACAATTTGGACAGGCACAAAATACATAATAATTGAAACTTTTGTGGTAGCTGTTTAAGTACTAAAAAAGGGAAATAAACAGAATCAAGTCTTTGTCAAACTTTTTGAGTTTGCTTGGCTTTCTAACTCAGATGACACTGTTTTTCAAAGTTAACAGAATCTAAGAGATTATTTTTTTGAGAAATAAATATTCTACAGAAATAGATATATACTTGCATGGCAGGGATAAGCATACATCAATATATCTAATAGCAATATAATTAAAATTTTGAACCATGTCTTTTTACTTTAATTTAGTAGTTAATAATATAGATAGGTAGTTGACAGCTAGCTAGCTAGATGATGGATAGATAGAGCTGTATTACCTTTTGCTGCACAAAAAGTATGCTGCTATTACTGTAATAAAAGTGCTTGAAGTGCTGTGTTGTTGTTATGTGCCATCGAGTGGGACCCGACTCATAGAGACCCCTCCTTGGGTTTCTTAGGCAGTATCACTATGGAAATAGATTGCCCCATCTTCCTTCCAAGGAGTGGCTGGTGGGTTTGAACCGCCAGCCTTCTGGTTAGCAGTCAAGTGCCTTAGCCACTATGCTACCAGAGCTCCCTCGAAGTGCTGTAGCAGTCAATAAATTTAGTTCAAACGTTATTTGACCATATTACTTAATTATTTCCTAATGCAGCCTTGGATATTTCAAAGTTTTATTTTTAATGAACTTTTTTTTTTCATTGTGAATATACCGCTACATTTAGTTACTAAGCTAGACAGAGATTGCCCAATCTATCTTCTGAGAGTGGCTGGTAGATTTGAACCACCAGCCTTCTGGTTAGCAGTCAAGTGCCTTAAGCACTAAGGTACCAAAGTTCCCAAAAGCTATACTTAAACATAATAATTAAGAAACTGTGAATAGATGCTTACAAACATTCCTTCTTTATGTGGATTGAATTAATATTAAGCTATTAAATAACTTATGCTACATGCATGTGAAAGGTGGACAACCAATAAGGAAGAGCGAAGAGTTGATGCCTTTGAATTGTGGTGTTGTTGAAGAATACTGAAAATACCATGGACTGCCAGAAGAATGAACGAACCTAGCCTGGATGAAGTACAGCCAGAATGCTTCTGAGAAGTGAGAATAGTCAGACTTTACCTACTTTGGTCATATTGTCAGAAGGGACAAATCCCTGAGAAGGATATCGTGCATGATAAGATAGAGAGGAAGTGAAAAAGAGGAAGTCCCTCAACTAGATGAATTGACACAGTGGCTACAATGATGGGATTGAGCATAGTAAGGATTGTGAGGATCCACAGGATCTGTTAGTGTTTCTTTCTGTTGTACATAGGGTCGCTATGAGGTGGAGTTGAGTCAATGGCACCTAACAACAACACAATAATTAACTAGGATAGCTGTAATTGAGTGCTTTAAATAATCAATTTCATTATTATTATTATTTTTTCAGTAATCAGAGAAATAGGTGATGGATATTTTTCTACTGCACATGCATACATAATTCAGAAAAGGAGGCAATTCCTTTTCATTATCTTTAAAGTAACAGTATAACTTTTCTTATTTTCTTTATTTATTCTAGGCCCTTGTTTGGAACGTATCTATGCAATGTTGTGTCTATTAATTTGTAAACTATGCCCTTTGTGATGACATTGTAAGCTCAAGTAGAGAAACATTCTTCTGGACTATTTGAGTTTCATTCCACACTCTCCTTTTTCCTTCTTTCTGCCATCTGCCCTGCACAAACTTAGTGTGTCCACAGATATTGAAATAACATATTCAATTTTTAGAAATAACCTGTGGTCATTAAAAAAAAAATCTGCTAATAGGAACTCAATCATTTGACTGAATTTGCTGCTTATTTAAGAACAGATTTTGGCTTGCAGATTTCATGCCGACATAGTCCATGTCTCACATTTTCATAATATCATATAGAAAATAAGATTCATGCTATATAATTTGTGGATGACATGTTAAAATGATTACTTTGCAACTCAAAACCAACATGAAAAATACCAAAACCACAACAGCTATCAGTAGTTTGAGAGGAAATCTAAAATAGTGGAAGCCTAACTGAACAAAAGTAGACTCACCTCTGTAGTGCTGAATCATTGTCAAGAAGACATGTATACAGTAACCAATCCTTTGATAAATATATTACAACTGTTTATTTATACCAGTGTTGAAGATATTATTTTGTATTTTTGGACTCATGCCATACTTATTTAAAAGCCCTATTTGACCCTTAAAAAGATTTGGCACTTACACAATCCCTTCCCTCAAGAAATGTCACCTTAATTGGACAATCAACTTTGGAAATGGTAACAGAGATTTTAAAGGTGTCTTAAGGGGTAAGTTTCTGCCATGAACAAATTTAATGTCCAGGTTCTAGTAACAGTTAAAGCACCATGAATGGGGAGGTGAACACATGGGACACTGTTAAAGATAAGAAATGCAAGGCACTGGAATGGACAAAGGCGAAAGCTGGC
>NW_006922397.1:409156-409627 GCF_000298275.1 Orycteropus afer afer | reverse complement strand
GAGAAGGTGAAGAGAAAGGTGGGCTGAGCTGTGGACTTTTGCCATCTGGAGAGTGCCGCCATTTTGTAGGTTTAAAAAGCAGCTTGACTATTTTGGATATTTAAAGAGACAGCACTCTGACAGATTTCTGGGCCTTAAGAACATGTTCTGCTTTCCAGCAACCCTAAGGACACTCAGGGCCTGCAAGACTGGAAAGGTACGACATACTTCTTGTTACTACACCCTATACCCACTTGGTGAATGGAGGTGTGGCCATCCCTACTCCCACCTACTTTCTGGGCCCACAGGAATTCCATCACAGTCTGTGTGCTCAGACAGAGCCTGGGTGCCCTACCCAGTCCTCCACTGATTTTTTCTTTTTCTTTTTTTTTTTCCTTTTCACTTTCTTTTTCCCGGTGATTAGTTTGCTTGTATTTGTCCATTTCAAACCAACTAATATTATTAATATTTTTGTCCTTTTTATTATTATTC
>NW_006922397.1:404186-405234 GCF_000298275.1 Orycteropus afer afer | reverse complement strand
CCCCATTTAATTGATTTGGGGCCTTTTTCAAAGATCAGCTGACTATAGGTCAATGGATCTATTTCTGGGTTCTCAATTCTATTCCATTGTTCTATGTATCTGTCATTAAACCAATACCAGGCAGTTTTGACTACAGTGGCTGCATATTAGATTTTGAGATCTAGCAGTGTGAGACATCCTACTTTGTTCTTCTTCTGTAGTGATTTGCTTATCTGAGGTCTTGTTCCTTTCCATATAAAGTTAGTGATTGTTTTTTCCATATTCCTAAAGAATGTTGATGAGATCTGGACTGGGATTGCATTGAATGTATAGATTGCTTTGGGTAGAACTGACATTTTCACAATGTTCATCTTCCTATACAGAAGCATGAGATGTACTTCAATTTATGTAGATCTCTTACAGTTTCTTCCAGTAGTTTTTTTATAGTTTTCTTTGTAAAGGTCTTTGTGCCCCTTGTACAATTTATTCCTAAGTTTTTATTTATTTACTTATTTTGGTAGTTATTGTAAACAGTATTGATTTCCTTATTTCTTTTTCAGCAGTCTTTTTGCTGGTGTAGAGGAATCCAACTGATTTTTGGATGTTGATCTTACATCCTGTCCTGATGCTAAATTTCTCAATTAGTAATGGTAGATTTTTGACTGAGTCTCTTTGGTTTTGTAGGTATAGGATCATATCATCAGCAAATAGGGATAGTTTGACTTCTTCTTTACCAATTTGGATGCCTTTGATTTCCCTTTCTTTCCTTATGGCCCTGGCTAGGACTTCCAGTTCAATGTTGAATAGAAGTAGTGATAGTGGGCATTCTTGCCTGGTTCCTGTTCTCAAGAGGAATGGTTTCAGTCTCTCTCCATTGACAATAATGTTGGCTGGTTTTTTTTTTTTTTTTTTTTTTGCATAAATGCCCTTTATTATGTTGAGGAATGCCCCTTCTATTCCCATTTTTTTCTGAGAGTTTTGATCAGGAATTAGTGTTGAATTTTATCAAATGCCTTTTCTGCATCAAGTGATATGATCATGTGGTTCTTCTCCTTTGTTTTATTTATGT
>NW_006922397.1:402489-403274 GCF_000298275.1 Orycteropus afer afer | reverse complement strand
TCTTGTTGATTTTTTCTATAGCCCTTCTATTTTCTGTTTCATTGATTTCTGCTCAAATCTTTATTATTTCCTTTCTTCTGGTGACTATAGGCTTTGCTTGCTGTTCTTTTCCTAATTGTTGGAGATTTTGGTTTAAAGTGTTGATTTTGGCTCTTTCTTCTTTTTTGATGTGTACACTTATTGCTATAAATTGGCTTCTGATCACTACTTTTGTTGTGTCCCAAAGGTTTTGGTATGTTGTGTTTTCATTCTCATTTGATTCAGGAAATTTTTGAATTTCAACTTTGATTTCTTTTCTTACCCAGTCTTTCTCAAGGATGATGTTGTTCACCTTGCATGTGTTTACTCTATTACTGTTGATCTTCCTATTGTTGATTTCTAATTTGATAGCATTATGATCTGAGAAGACGCTTTGCAGTATTTCAATACTTTTAAATTTGTTAAGGCTTGCTTTATGACCTAACCTATGGTCTATCATGGAAAATGCTCCATGTGCACTGGAAAAGTATATTTATTGTGCTGCTTTTGGATGAAGTACTCTGTAGATGTCTATAAAGCCAAGTTGATGGATTATATTGCTTAGCTCTTGTACATCTTTGTTAAGTTCCTTTTCAGGTTTTCTATCTTTCATTGAAAATAGTGTATTAATGTCTCCCACTATGACTGTGAAGTCATCTATTTGTCTTTCAACTCTTTTAAAGGCTGATTTATATATTTTGGATCTCTTTCATTGGGTCCATAGATATTTATTATGGTTATATCTTCATGTTCAATTGATCCTTTAA
>NW_006922397.1:395535-401533 GCF_000298275.1 Orycteropus afer afer | reverse complement strand
ACTTGCATGGTTTCTACTGAGAAATCAGAGGTTATTCTTACTAGCTCTCCTTTGTAAGTAACTTTTCATTTTTCCTGTGTTGCTTTCAAAATTGTCTTTATCTTTGGTTTTGATGAGTTTGATGATGATATATTTCGGTGATTTTATTTTGGGGTCTTTCCTGTTTGAGGTTCGTTGGACATCCTGAATGGATATATTCTCATCTTTCATCATATCACGGAAGTTCTCCTTCAGCAAATATTGGACAATTTTCTCAGTGGTTTTATTTTTCTTTTCCTGTTCTGGAATTCCAATGGCACATAGGTTATTTCTTTTGATGATATCCCCCCATGAACCTTAGGCTTTCTTCATTTTGTTTTGATCTTGTTTTCTGATTGATCACTTTCCCAGGAAGTATTCAGGTATTTGTCTTCAATCTCATTAATTCTGTCTTCCATCACATCAATTCTTCTCCTTTGCCCTTCCAATGTGTTATCTATTTCTGACAATTGGTATTAATCTTCTGGATTTCTATCTGTAGATTTAGAATCATTTCTAATTTTTCAATTATTTTGTCATTTTGCTCTTGTATTTTCTTCCAAAATTCTTCTAGGATTTTTTCTGTATTTTCTTTGGCCTATCAATCCTTTGAAGATATCTAAATATAATTCTTTTGAATTCCTTCTCAGAGAGTCCCAATGCTTCTTCTTCCTCAGGCATGTGTTCTGGGTCTATATCTTGCCCCCTTGTTTCTACCATTTTATCTTGCTTCCTTGTGTGGACTATGATGATCTGTTATCTCTGAGGAATTTTACTTTTGGTTGTATTTAGATCTCTTTTAACTGTTTGTGAAGAGCAGCCAGTGTTGATTCAGGCTTTGGTTGGTGGTTTTTTATCATTGGCCCACTGGTGGAGAAGGAGGTGGTGGCTATTGCTCAGTAAGTGAAGTTGCAGGAGGTGTGGGTGTAGTTGTGTCTTTGCTGTCTCCCACTCAGTTAGACAAAAATTACAATTCAATCACCATCAAAAAACTAAAAGCACCTGGACATAAAAACACCATGTAATCACAAAAGAACAGTAACCCAAAAAAAAAAAAAAGAAAAAAAGTATAATGGAAAAAAAAACATGAAAACATGCAGTATCTGGGAATAGGGAAATAAGACAAAAAAGTTAGAAAAGGAGAATAATGAAGGAAAAAAAAGGGCAAAAAGTCAACAGTTCCACCCACCTTCCTCTTTGCTGCTCCTTCACCTTTTATTCCCCAGCCTCCAGAGCAGTCTTCCATGCAGTCCCTTGCTAGCAGGGCTGATTTTTAGGTTAATTCTTAGGTACTTACACCACTCAAAAATCTCTAAACTGTCTGTCTCATCAGGAACACTCAGAATCACTGCCAGACCACAGCTCTGTATGTCTCCTTTTTTGGTATTTTCATGCAAATTCTTCTGCTAGTTGGGGTTTTGTCCACTTCTATATTCTTCCCTTCAAGGCTCAGGGGTCCAGGATTATCTTCTGTGTCCATGTTAATTGGTTCCCCTTTCCATTGTTGAAGAGGGTCTGTGCAGTCTTTCTGCCTGTTCTGTCATCTGACCCTGCTTCCAGTTTCAGAGTCTCTTCCTACACCTACTTTTTGTCTTTTCTTATCTTTTTAATGACCATTTGCTTTCCTCATATATGATCTCCTTGATGACATCTCACAATTTGTCTGTTGTTTTGTCCTTGGTATTCAATGTGTCACATTTATTTTCAATTGTTCTCTAAAGTCAGGTGAGATATACTCAAGTTGTATTTTGGCTCTTGTGGACTTGTTTTTATTGTGCTCACCTTCAATTTAAATTTGTGTGAGTGTAAGTGATGGTCCACAGCAGGACCCTGGCCTAGTTCTGACTAACAATATTGAGCTAATAACTTGTCTCTTTCCACAGATTTAGGAGATTTCATTGTTGTGTGGCAAGGTCCATATATATAGTTGCTGTTTATATTCATTAAAAAAGGCATTTGAAATGAATTAGTTGTTGATCTTGCAAAATTCTCTCATGCAAATATGGCACTATATGTATCATCAAGGCCATATTTTTGAACTATTAAAGTTTTTTTCTTTCTTTCTAACTTTCACCTTCCAAACACCAGTAATTATCAATATATCTTAATTGCATCTTTGGTCAATTTCAGACAGCAGAAGTGGGTAAACATCTTCAATTTCTTCATGGTTAGCTTACTGGGATGATGTGTAAATTAGAACAATTTTCATATTAACTAGTCTTCCTTGTAGGCATATAGATATTGTTCTATCACTAACAACATTTTATTTCAGTACAGATCTTGAAATATTCTTTTTGATGATAAATGAAATGCCTTTCTTTTTAAATTTGACATTCCCAACATAGTAAACCATATAATTATCTGAATCAAAATATCCAATAACTTTCCATTTCAGCTCATTAATGCCTAGGATATTGATCTTTATGCATTCCATTTTACCACTAGTCTGTCAGTTTGTTGCACTCTTGTGGCCTCCATATTGCTGTGATGCTGGAAGCTCTATCACAAGGATTTCAAATATCAGAGGGGTCACCCATGGTGAATATATTTCAGGAGACCTTCCAGACTAAGACTGACTAGGAAGAAGCACTTGGAAGTTCACTTCAGGGAAAAAAAAAAAAAAAAAAATTGCTGAAATAGATCTTAATAGCAGTGAAGCATTGTATTTATGGTGATAAAAAAAATTATGGATAGTGGTGAAACATTATCTGATGTAGTCAGAAGATGGGCATTTCAGGTTGGGAGGCACTTAAGGTATAATTTGAGGGAGCTCTGGTGGTGTAGTGCCCAAGACATTTAACTCATAACCAGAAAGCTGGCAGTTCAAATTCACCAGCCAATCTTCAGAAAGGAAGGTTGGACAATCTATTTCCATAGTAATACCATCTTGGAAACCTCCCCCAAGGAGGGTTTGCTATGAGTCAGATATGATTTGACACCAGTGTTTTGTGCAGTGTTACCTCCTTAAATAGTGTAATCCTTAATGATGTACATGGAATAAAACTTTTGGGACATTCATTTGCTAATGTGTTACCACACAAAATAAAAAGAAATTGCTCCAAAACTACTCAGAACATGGAATATATACAATATGAATCTAGAAAATTAGAAGTTGCAAAAATTAGATGGAATCCGTAAAGCTTTTTCTTTTTTGGTGTAAATACCAAGCAACTTTCTTGAATGCTTTCCTCAGAAAAGGTGGTCTACCTTTGATGGAATGATATGGCATTTTCCAATTGCTACTCCAGGTCTTTTGCCATGTTCATGTAGGAGTGCTAATAAAAAGTGCTGATGTGGAAAGCTTATTTTTCATAGATTCTGTGAAGTATCTTCTGTATTTCCAAGTGAAAATTTATCTCTTCCATTCATTTTCTTTGAGATTACAGTTCATGTTCTCTTTGTTATTCAGGCAGTATCTGTACTTTCACACTGTTCAAGGTCACAGTGTAATAATACACTTAAAAGATACTTGCTCTATGGACTCCATCAGTCATGGTGATGTTTAAAGCACTTTTTTCTGTGCCTTAAGCTCCCAACTCTTCCCTCCTATTCATTGTCTTCTTGGACAGCAATTTAAGGCTTTCCTGAAGTTCAATGCTCTCATCCAATTCATAATCTCCCTCTAAGTTTGTCTCAGGAGCTCTGGTAGCATAATGCTCAAAGCATTTGACTGCTAACCAGAAGGCTGGTGGTTCAAATCCACCAGCCACACCTGAGAAGGAAAGTTGGGCAATCTATTTCCCTAGTGGTAACACCTCGGAAACCCAAGGAGAGGTCGCTATGAGTCAGATCCGACTCCACAGCAATGACTTTGGTTTGGAAATTTTTCTCATCACTCATCTGTCAGTTTGTTATTCTGTGCTGGCTTCTGTATTGCTATGAGGCTGAAGGCTATGCTACCATTATTTCAAATACTAGCAGGGTCAGCCATTGTGGATAGGTTTCCATGGAGCTTCTAGAGTAAGACAGACTTAGAAGAAGGAAAGGCCATCCACATCTCAAAGAATTGACCACTGAAAACTTTGTGAATAGCCATGAAACACTGTCAGAAATATTCGCAGGACTGGGCAGTGTTTCTTTCTATTGTACATAGGGTCTCTATGAGTTAGAGCCAACTCAATGACACCTAACAACAACAACAAATTTGTTATTCTGCTGAGATATCTTAATGATATATTTTGCCTCAGTCATGTGAGATGAGAGTACTTTTGATGCCTCTCCATTGACTGTGTCTGCCTTTCAAGAACAATCATCTCTTAAATAAAAGATAAAGGTGAGTATTTTCCTCTTCTCTGTGAAGAAGATCTTCTGTATGCCCTAGAGAAGAGGTGTTTTTGTTCTCATCATTATTCAATGCTGCTAAACGCAGACTCTATAAGTTGAGATGCCATGACCTCCATTCTAGGTGTTACAATAGATTTCGAGACTTCACTGAACTTTTTAGGATGTACAGTGGCTTAGTGGCTAAAGCATTCATCTACTAAGCAAAAGGTTTGCAGTTGGAACCAGCAAATGCTCCACAGAAGAAATAAGTAATCTGCTTCTGATAAGATTTACAGCCTCGGATCCATATTGGGAAATTCTATTATGTCTTAAAGGATTAGTATGAATGGGAATCAGCTGTAAGGCAGTGGATTTTGATGGGAGAACTATTTAATCTTCTCTCAGATTTAATAATATTCTTCAACTTTGGAAGAAACTCACTTGACTACTTATTTTTCCCTCAAAATATGTTCGCTTTTTACTATAATAACAATCAAAACAACGCATACTATATTTTCCTTGGAAAATTCAAGCATACTGTAGCCTTGGGCCATCCAAATACATCTTAGTTGCCACAGTACCTGACACAAACCTTTTCTGTGGTCATCAGCAGGCCTCAGTGGCTCCAAAATTCACCACTGCTCTGCTTCTGGTAGTAACTTCAGGACTACAGCTGTCTGATTTGAACCCTGTGACTTTTTTACTTTTAAGGCAAAAAGGTACCTGGTACCAGCACAGGCCATCTGCAAGGCTGAAAAGGGGGAGGGATTTCTCTAACTGTTCTAATCACTGCACGGTTTGTAAAGGTGTTGTGTAAAGGACATTGGGGAAAAGGAGAAAGGCTAATTGCACCCAAGGCCAACTACTCAATGAGCTGTGATTGCTCTAGGCCACACTTAACCACCTCACAAGAAATTTAATAGATGCAAGCAGTGCCAGGCCTTAACCCAGCCTATAAAAATTGAGAAGAAAGAAGTATGGATTTCCAGTCCTGGTCCTGTTTCTTGAATAGTGTCTTAACGTGGGTCTTCATTATTATAAACTATACTTGAGCAAAGAAATGTAGATCTTAAATCACATTACAAAGAATGTTTTTCTGTTTTTGTTTTGTTTTGAGGCCAGACTAGCATAGGAGTTTGACTATCCTATAATATTATCAGTCTTATGGGATTGTTTAATCCTTTAATTGATCATTTTACTCTTAGACAGATTACATGGTTTGTTGAAGGATATAGTGACTGGATTGAATTTTGAATCAAAATCATTTGACTTGAAATGAAATACAGGCTTGTTTCGCTTTGCTCTTTTATGAAAAAAAAAATCTATATTCATTAATGTGGACAATTTCTTTACTTGTCAGTGTTTTTACTTCCTTTTTAATTTTGATTCAAAACCAAACCAAACTAAACTCACTGCTGTCAAGCCAATTCTAACTCATAGTGATCCCTTCATGGGTTTCTGAGGTGGTATCTCTATGGCAGTAGATTGCCCAGTCTTCCTTCTGAGAAGTGGCTTGTGGGTTTGAATCACAAGCCTTCTGGTTAGTAATCAAATGTCTGAGACAAAATCTGCAATTTTAATAATTTTTATTTTGCATTGTTTATCAAGATTTTATATCTATCTCTATCTCTAGATATAACAAAATATATGCAATTTTGAACATTTCTAAATGTACAGTTCAGTCATGTTAATCATGTTCATCATGTTGTGCACCCAT
>NW_006922397.1:386965-388609 GCF_000298275.1 Orycteropus afer afer | reverse complement strand
TTCAGTACCTGTTAAGAAATGATGTCCATCTTTCCCTAGCCACTGGTAACAACTAATAAACTTGATCACTATTAATTTGCCTATGAAAGTAAATAATTTTATTATTGTGCATATTTTATGCAGTGGATAATGTAAGTCATTGATAATGGTTATTTATAGGATGAGTAAAGAAAAAAATAATATAAAAACTACATCAAAGAAATGTAACTGTCAAAAATTAGGAATTGGTTTGTTGATAGGTTATCAGAACCTTAAAATTCAATACAGGATAGAGCAAAAATTCACCTTAGGTGGTTTTTTTAAGGTAGCTCTTCTCAAAGTATGATATTTGTACTGACTCAAGTATAGCAAGGATTGCAGAGCTGGCATGGGACTCGGTGGTGGATCCTTCTGTTGTGTTGCATAGGGTCGCTATGAGTCGGAGATGACTCTATGGCATGTAACAAAAACAACAGCTTCAGTACCACCTGAGATATTCTTGGAAACAGACTCTAAAGCCCCACCCCAAACCCACTGAATAAGGAACTGGGATGGGCCTTATATCTGTATTGCATAAGCCTTCTGGAAGAATCAAATATTCTCAAAAGTTTGAGAACCACAAATGAATGGTGACTTAAGCATTAAAATTATTGTACTCTAATATATCAGATAGGTTCAATGGAGATATGTTACTTAAAATCTCTAATGTTGTTTACACTTCTGTAAAATGTAGGAGTTCAGAGGTCAAAAAGCTGTTCTTAAGGTTAAATAAAATAATATATGTAGTTCTGATAAGATGGCAGACTAGGCAGAAAGACTGCACAGATCCTCTTCAACAAAGAAAACGGAAACCAATTAACACAGAAACAGAAGATAATCCTAGACCCCTGAGCCTTGAAGGGAAGGATATAGAAGTGGACTACACCCCAACTAGCAGAAGAATTCGCATGAAAATACCAAAAATGGAGACAGATGGGGCTGCAGTCTGGCAGCGATCCTGAGCGATCCTGACGACATGGCACAGAAAGATTTGAGATTGCCGAGTGGTGGTAGGATTGAAGAATTAACCTAAAAATCATCCCTGCTAGCCAGGGACGGCCAGAGGACTGTTCTGGTGGCTGGGGAATAAACGGAGATGAAGATAAACAAGGTCTGAGCTGTGGACTTTTGCCTGTCTGGAGGTCGCTGCCATTTTGAATGTTCACAAGCGGCTTGAACCATTTTTGATATTTAAAGAGACAGCACTCTTGCAGATTCCAGGAGCTTAAGTACAGGTTCTGCTTGCCAGCATCCCCAAGGACACTCCGGACCTGAAGACTGAAAAGGTTTGACATTTCTCTTGATACTCTTATACCCAACATCTGCTTGGTGAATGTAGGTGTGACCATCCACCACTCCCACCTGTCTTCTGGGCCCACAGGACCTCCATCACAGTCTGTGTGCTCAGACAGAGCCCAGGTGCCCTGGCCTGTCCTCCACTGATTTTCTTCCCCCTTTTTTTATTCCTTTTTTTTTTTTTTCTTTTTCACTTTCTTTTTTTCTGGTGATTAGTTTTCTTGTATTTGTCTGTTATAAAACAAGTATTATTATTAATACTTCTGTCATTTTTACTATTATCCTTATTCTTCCTCTCCCAGGTCCTAGTTTTTAGCTTTTTTTTTTTTT
>NW_006922397.1:384619-385635 GCF_000298275.1 Orycteropus afer afer | reverse complement strand
ATCAATTGGTAAGTGAGGACAACTACAAACAAAATGAGGGAAAATAATGTGTAGTTATAGAACTTCTAAATGGTGAGGAAGGTAAGAGAGTTGCAAGATAGAATAGACTGTTCTAAACTTGGGGAGAAAATTATAAATCATATAGTAAACTCAAAGAAAAATGATAAATCTTCTCATCACAATAAAAAAGAGTACAAGCACAAATATTCAGCATATACTAAAACAACAGCAACAAAGGAAATGACAACATGATTCATAAAGATAATGAACTCAGAGCAGAAAATAATATGGAACAAAGAAACAGGGACATCATGAAAAACATAACAAAATCACAGCAACAAATTCAAACTTATCCATAAATACACTGAATGTTAATGGATTAAATGCACCACTCAAGAGATAGAGATTTGCAGATTGGATAAGAAAACAAAACCCATCAATATGCTGCCTACAGTAGACACACCTTAGAGATAAAGGAAAAATAGACTAAAAATGAAAGGTTGGAAAAAGATATATCAAGCCAATGGGAACAGAAAGAGAACAGGAATGGCAATATTCATTTCTGATCAAATTGACTTTAAGATAAAAACCACCATACAAGACAAGGAAGAACACTATATAATGATTAAAGGATCAATTGAACATGAAGATATAGCCATAATAAATATCTATGGACCCAATGAAATTGCCCCAAAATACATAAATCAGACTTTAAAAGAGTTGAAAAGGTAAAGACATGACTCTACAGTCATAGTGGGACACTTCAATACACCACTATCTTTGAAAGATAGAATAACTGGAAAGAACCTCAACAAAGATGCAGAAGAGTGAAACAATACAATCCACCAACTTGACCTTATAGACATATACAGAGCACTTCATCCAACAGCAACACAAAATACATTCTTCTCCAGTGCACATGGAACATTTTCCGTGATAGACTGTACGTTATACCATAAAGCAAGCCTTAATAAATTTAAAACCATGGAAATTCTGCAAAGCATCTTCTCAGATCA
>NW_006922397.1:368075-382940 GCF_000298275.1 Orycteropus afer afer | reverse complement strand
AAAAAATAATAATAAATAAATAAAGTGCTTGGGAATAAATCTTACCAGGGACAAAAAACTCCTTTACAATGAAAACTATAAAAAAAACTACTGCAAGAAACCAGAAGAGATCTACATAAATGGAAGAACATCCCATGCTTGTGGATAGAAAGATTGAACATTGTGAAAATGCCAATTCTACCCAAAACAATCTATACATTCAATGCAATCCCAATCCAGATCCCATCAACATTCTTTAGGGATATAGAAAAAACAATCACTAACTTTATATGGAAAGGAAAGAGGCCTCAGATAAGTAAGGCACTATTGAAGAAGAAGAACAAAGAAGGAGGTCTCACACTGCCAGATCTCAAAACCTACTATACAGCCATAGTAGTCAAAACTGCCTGGTATTGGTTTAATGACAGATACATAGACCAAAGGAATAGAATTGAGAACCCAGAAATAGATCTATCGACTTATGGTTAGCTGATCTTTGACAAAGGTCCAAAATGCATTGAATAAGGAAGTGACTGTTTGTTTAATTAATGGTTCTGGCAAAACAGGAGATCCATTTGCAGAAAAATGAAACAAAATATGTACCTCACACCATACACAAAAACAAACTCCAGATGGATCAAAGACTTAAATGTGAAACCTAAAATTATAGATTTCCACAAGGAAAAACTAGGGGCATATTTAGCGGTCTTAATATAGGAGCTCTGGTAGCATAGTGCTTAAGGCACTTGACTGCTAACCAGAAGGCTGGCAGTTCAAACCCACCAGACATTCCTTAGAAGGAAGATGGGCCAGTCTACTTCTGTAGTGATACTGCCTTGGAAACCCAAGGAGGGGTCATTATTAGTCAGGTGTGACTGGAGGGTACATTACAACAACAATAACAATATGGCTTAAATAGGCTATTAAGCATAAATCAAAATGCACAAACAGCAGAAGAGAAATCAAATGATTGGGACCTTCTAAAAATTAAATGTTTATGTATTTCAAAAAACTTCTCCAAAAGAGTCAAAAGAGAACATACACATTGGGAAAAAAAAAAAAAAAAAAAATTGGTAATGACATGTCTGACAAGGGACTTATCTCTAGAATATATAGAAAACTCCAACACCTCAATAATAAAAAGACAGATATCCAATTAAAAAATTGGCAGAAGATATGAACAGACACTTCACCGAAGAGGATATTCAAGCAGCCAACAAACATATGAAGAAACGCTCACAATCATTAGCTATTAGAGAGATGCAAATCAAAACAACAATGAGATCCCATCTTGCTCCAGTATTAGTAGGAAAGTTCAACAAGACAGAAAATAAATACTGGTGAGGATGTGGAGAGATTGGGACTCTCATACACTGCTGGTGGGATTGTAAAATGGTACAACCATTATGGAAAGCAGTATGGTGATTCCTTCAAAAGTTGGACTAGAAATACCATTTGACCCAGCCATTCCATTACTAGGTATATATCCTAAAGAAGTGAAAGCCATGACAGAACAGACATATGCACACCCATGTTCATCTCAGCACTATTTACAATAGCCAAAAGATGGAAACAGCCTAGGTGTCCATCAACTGAGGAATGGATAACCAAACTATGGTACATATACTCAATGGAATACTGTGCAATGCTAAAGAATAATGTAGGATCTGCAAAACACTGCATAATGTGGATGAACTTGGAGGACATTATACTGAGTGAAATAAATCATCAATCACAAAAGGACAAATATTGAATTAGTCAGTTATTGTAAAAGTCATTGAAAGGTTTATCTATGGAAGGAAATTTTCTTTGTTACCAGAGGTGGCAGGGGAAGGGAGGGAACACAGTTAGATAGAGATAAGTATTGATTTGGGTGAAGAGAAGGGCTATGTTATGTACCACATGTGAGTGATCAATATGGTGACATGGAGGAGGACAGAGACATGGAGAAGTACATGGGAGGTACAGACCACAAAGATAAATCCTTTGGAACATACAGTACTACGTTGTCAGGGAATGCAAACACGGGTATACAGGTGGATAGATGAGTTGACAGGCTGAACTACTAGGTATGTCTATGAAGTGGAGAGTGTACTTAAGAACATAAACAGGGTTGGCAGACAAGGGTCCTAAAAGTTTATGTGTATGATCTGAATTCCCAGGTGTATAGTAGAGCTGACAAGGGGCAAGGTTGTAGTCACTGCTTGGTCACAGCCAACTACCCAGAGAGACTGAGTAGTTGAACTTGTGAGCTTGGGACCATAGTCACAGGGGAAATCAACTTCAATTGGCATAACATACTAAACAAAATATTGTTCCTACTCCTAATGTGGTGAATAATGACTGGCATCTTACAAGCTTGTAAGCTGACATCTAGATGCAACGATGGGTCTCTCCTAGTCCAGAGCAAAGAAGAATGAAAAAACCAAAAATTCATGGAAACAATCAGTCCTAGCAACTGGTACACCATCCTATCTGCAGCCTATATGATTATGAGACTAGAAGAACTAGATGATGCATGGCTCCCACTGTCAACCACTTGGAAGGGGATCTATGTAGGAGATCCTTGATGGGGAGGGAGAACAATGTGGAACAAAACTCAAAATCATTTGGAGGAAAAAAAAGGGGGGGGACCAGGTTTGCTGGTCTGATAGAGCCTGTTGGAACCACTGAGACTATGACCCCTAGCTGCACTTCAGATCTGGAATTTAACCCTCACCTGTGGTTTCCAGCCAAACAAAAGGTAAGCATATAAGTTGAACATGTACCTGAGGTAGATACACTCCTTGGAGAGAAAAATCATAAGAGAAGGAAAGGCTGCTTATGCACAGGGAGACAGCTCAAGGTGCAGGAGCACGTAGAGGGATGGACACCGGGAAGAGGTAACTATCGTGAGGAAGTGGGAGGGGAGCCTTTGCATTGTGGTAAATTGTGGTCAATGTCATGAGACAAAGTGTATGTGAACTGCTGTATGGAAAGTGAATTTGCTCCGTAAATTTTCACCCAAATCACAATTAAAAAGATAGAGAGAGAGAGAGAGAAACTCTGAAACTTGCTTTTGAATGGAGAGTAAGTAAAGCAAATGGAAGAAATGTCAAGATAAAAGAGCTAACCAGAAGATTTCAACTTGAATGTCGAGAGAACAAAGTAAGTTATTATAATTAAATATGCAAAAACCTTGAGTTAGAAAAGCAAAAATGAAAATATATTCAGCATTTCTCAAGCTGAAAGAACTGAAAAAATTATTTCAGACTCAAGTTGCAATTTTGAAGAATTCTAAGGGAAAATATTAAACAATGCAGGAAATATCAAAGAAGATGAAATGGATACCATGACTAACTTCACCAAACAAAATTTGTTGATGTTCAAACATTTCATGATGTGGCATATGATCAAGAATCAATGGTACTGAAGAAAGAAGTCAAAGCTTCATAGAAGGAATTAAGAAAAAAATACATTTCCAGGAATTGACAGAATATCTATTGAGGTGTTTCAACAAATCGATGCAAAGCAGGAAGCTCTCCCTCGTTTATGTCTTGAAATTTGGAGCACAGCTACCTGGCCACCCAACTGGAAAAAATCCATTTTTGTGCTTATTGGGAAAAAAAAAAAAAAGGCAATCCGACAGAATGTGGAATTTGTCAAATGATATCATTAATGTCACACAGAAGTAAAATTTTGCAGAAAATCATCCAAAGACAGTTGCAGCAGTAAATTGAAAATAACTGCTGGATATTCAATCTGGATTCAGAAGGGGACAAGGGACAAGGGACGTCATTGCTGGTGTCGGCTGGATCTTGGCTTAAAGTAGAGAATGCCAGAAAGATGTTTACCTATGTTTCATTGACTACACAAAAGCGTTCCACTGTGTAGATAATTACTAAGTATGAATAATACTGCAAATAATGGGAATTCCAGCACATTTAATTGTTCTCATGAGAAACGTGTACACAAACCAAACCAGCCAAATCAAACTCACTGACATAGAGTCTATTTCAACTCATAGCAACCCCTCCTTGGGTTTCTGAGGCAGTATCACTACAGAAGTAGATTGATTGCCCCATCTTCCTTCTGAAGAGTGTCTGGTGGGTTTGAACCATCAGTCTTCTGATTAGCAGTCAAATGCCTTAGGTGCTATGCCACCAGAGTTCCTGTACACAAACCAAAGGGCAGTTATGCAAACAGAAAAACAAGATACTCCAGATTTAAAATCAGTTATGGTATGCATTAGAGTGGTATTCTTTCATGATTCTTATTTAATCTGTATGCAGAGAAAATAATTTGAAAATCTGGAGTATATGAAGAGGAATATGGCATCAAAGTAGTAGGAAGGTTCATTAACAACATAAGATATGCAAATGACACAACCATTTTGCTGAAATTGAAGAAGACTTGAAGCTCTTACTGGTGAAGATCAAAGACTACAGCCTTCAGTATAGATTATACCTCAAAATGAAGAAAACAAATGGCTTCATGACTCTATTAATAAGTAATATCATGATAAATGGAGAAATGATGGAAGTTGTCAGAGATTTCATTTTATTGGATCCACAATCAATACACACAGAAGCAGCAGTTGATAAATCAAATGAAGTATTGCATTAGGCAAATCTGCTTCAAAATACCTCTTTAAAGTGTTGAAGAGGAATGATATAACACTAAAGACTAAGATGTGCCTCATGCAAGCCATGATCTTTCAATAGCCTCATATGCATAGGAAAGTTGGTCAATGAATAATGAAGACCAAAGAAGAATTGATGCATTTGAATTGTGGTTTTGGAAAAGCATATTGAAAATACCATAGACTGCCAAAACAAACTTAATATGTGTTGAATAGTGCAGCTAGAAGTGAGAATAGCTAGACTTCGTCTGTTATACTTCGGTCATTTTAACAGAAGGAAATAGTTCCTGGAAAAGGATATCATTCTTGGTATAGTAGACACTCAGGAAAAAAGGAGATCATCATCACTGAGATATACTGACACTGTGGCTGCAATAATGGGCTCAAACATAACAATTGTGAGGCTGGTGCAGGACCAGACAGGTTTTTATTCTTCTGTACATAGGGTAGCTATGAGTTGGAATCAACTTCATGGCACCTAACAATAATAATAATATGAGAAAGCTCAAAGGCTTCAGAAAACAAAATGGTTACAAGAGGCAAAAGTTGGTAGATTTAGTGTGACATCCAGGATTTTACAAGTGATCTCTTTAAATGTGCTGTGCCAAAGACAGCTCAGGACAGGCATCAAGAAGGACAGGCCATCCCTTCCATCATTAAGCACACACGGGAGCAGATCTGATGAGCTTTGAGGCTTCAAGAATCCAGTGACATGGCAGATTTGATTCAGGTTTATAGCCGCCAACTTCTGAACATCCACATGCATACCAGGACTTGTGATTTGTTTTTACTCTTTAGTCATACTTGATGTTTTTCTAATTTAATTTAATTGATGCTCTATATGTTCTTCAAGAAGTTTTACATGAGTACAATTATTGGGGTTTTTAGAATATAGATGGTTGTAATAAAATTCTTAAGTATGTATATGTTCTTGTCTTTTTAGATGCCATAAAGTTGGCTTCTACTCATAGTGATCCTATGTACAACAGAAGGGAACACTACCTGGTCCTGGATCAGGCTCACAATCCTTGTTATACCTGAGTCCATTGTTGCAGCCAGTGTGTTAAGCCATCTCGTACAGGGCCTTCCCATTTTTTGTTAACTCTAATGCCTAAGGCATTTAACTGCTAACCAGAAGTCTGGAGGTTCAAACCTACCAGCCAGTCCTTGGAAGAAAGATTGGGCAATCTACTTCCTTAGAGATACCACCTGGGAAATACAGAGAGGAATCAGTATGAATCAAATTGACTCCACAGCAGTGAGTTTTATTTTTTTGACATTTTACCAAACATCATATCCTTGTCTAGGGAATGGTCTCTTTTGACAGCATGACCAAAGTGGGTGAGACAAAGTCTGGCCAAACAAATAAAAATACATAGAAACACACACACACACACATATATTACTGCCTTGAGTCACATCCAACTCATAGTGATCCTTCCTTAGTTTTCCGAGGTGATATCACTATGGAAGTAAATTGCCCATTCTTCCTTCTGAGGAGTGGCTGTTGGTTTTGAATTGCCAGCCTTCTGGTTAACAGTCAACTACCTTAGGCACTACACAACCAGAGATCCTAAATGCACACACATATACATACACACATAAATAGTTGTATACATTTGACATACATTTGACAAATAAATCTACACACATACATGCATACCTATACATATTAAAAAAAGAAAAAAAAAAAAAAAAACCCTCACTGTTGTTGAATCTGATTTGACCCATAGCAACTAATCCTTGGGTTTCCAAGGCAATATCACTATGGAAGTAGCTGACCCTACCTTCCTTCCAAGAAGTGGCTTTACATGTATATATGTATATGGTAACCTAGTGCTGCTCTGACAGGAATATACCACAAAAGGGATGGCTTGAATAAACAGGAGTTTATTCTCTTACTGTTTGGAGGCTTTAAGTCTAAATTCAAAGTGCCAGATTCTAGGGGCTGTGTGAAAGCCCTTCAAGCTTGGCCTTCAGCTCTGCCTCTTGCTCCCACCCACTGAAGCTGGAGGCTTTTCCTCACTCAGACAGTTGCTGCCTGCAAAGGCTGAGAAGCTCAAGTTTAACAAGTAAAAAGGCACAATCCCAATATTACCAAACTACACCACCCACTGAAAGTCCCCAGGGCAGCAGAGCATGGAATGCTGCTGAACAACAACAACATGGCTACATGCAGGGTTCAAGCATGTCATAAGTTAGAGACCATTTCCAAAGCTGTTTCTTATATACAGGAAGTGGACCACATCCCTAAAGCAGCACTTAGCTGTTTGAGGTAGATCCCACCAGGGAGTTGATTGCCAGTCTCATCATGGGGAATAACTACCACCAGCTGTCCAGCCACTCAACCAGACCCAGCTAAGGTGACACACAACTTTAACTACCACAGTATGTATTTGTCAAATAAAATACATACATACATACAAGTATACATTGTATTTGTTTTTCTATTACTTTAACCTCCTAGAATTAATCATATAAGCATTATATGCCAAAGCGGCATGGGGAGGAGAGTGGGAGAAAGAAGAGGAATAGGTCCGGGGACCAGGACAGAGTGAGGAGTCAGCTACAGGGAGACAAGTAAGTCCTAGGGCAGAAGAACAGGAGAAAGGAGAGGAAGAGGTCCAGGGACTGGGACAGATGAGGAGTGACCCACAGGGATCCCGGTGAGGAGAGGGAACCCTGTCATGCCCAAAACAGCAGGGTGGGAGAGTGGGAGAAAGGAGAAGAAGAGGCCCAGGGACCAGGACAGATGATCAGTGAGGTGCAGGGATCCAGGTGAGGAGAGGGAAACCAGGCCACACCCCAAAGTGGCAGGATGGGAGAGTGGGAGAAAGGAGAGGAAAAGGCCCAGGGACAGGAACAGACAAGGAGTGAGTCACAGGAACCCAGGTGAGGAGAGGGAACCTAGGCATGCCCAAAGCAGCAGTGAGGGAGAGGGGGAGAAAGGAAAGCAATAGGTCTGGGGACCGGGACAGAGCAAGGGGTCAGCCGCAGGGACCCAGGTAAGAGTGGTTGGAGAGGTTTCCAAGAGGGAGACAAACTTGTCTGTCAGTTTGTCTTACTTTGGTGACATATTGATGTGAGTCTTGAGGCTTAGCCACAGGTCTTTCAAATCCAGCAGGATGCACATGGTGCACAGGTATAAGCCCAGCTTACAGACTGAGACAGACTAGGAAGAAGGAAGAAGGCATCCACTTTTCAAAGAATGGGCCAGGGAAAACCTTATGAATTGCAAAGAAACACTGTCTGATACATTACCATGCAACTTTTATGAATAGTACGGATAGGTTAGAAGGGTCTCAAAATAGTACTGAGAAAGAGCTGCATCACGAGAGTAAACTCAGCCTTACTCACATGAATAAGGTAAAGCTTTCGAGACCTCCATTTGCTGATGTGGCACCACTCAAATTGAGGAGAAACAGCTACAGACATCCATTAATCATCAGAATATGGAATATATGAAGTATGAATCTAGGAAAATTAGAAGTTGTCAAAAATGAAATGAAACACATAAAGATTTATATCCTAGGCATTAGTGAGGTGAAATGGACTGGTTTTGGCCATTTTGAATCAGACAACCATATGATCTACTATGCCAGAAATGAAAGTTTGAAGTGGAGTGGTGTGGCATTCATCATCTCAAAGGATGTTTCAAGATCTGTCCTGAACTTCAGTGCTGTCAGTTATAGGATAATATCCATATGCCTACAAGGAAGACCAGTTAATATGACTATTATTCAAATTTATGCCCCAACCACCAAAGCCAACGATGAGGAAATTGAAGATTTTTATCAAATTCTGCAGTCTAAAATTGACCAAACATGCAATCAGGATGTGTTAATTTTCACTGGTGACTGGAATGCAAACGTTGGAAAGAAAGAAGAATCACTGGTAGTTGGAAAATTTGGCCTTGGTGACAGAAATAATGCTGGAGCTTGCATGGTAGAATTTCGCAAGACCAATGACTTATTCATTGCAAACACGTTTTTTCAACAACACAAGTGGCGGCTCTACATGTAGACTTCACAGATGGAATGCACAGGAATCAGATTGACTACATCTGTGGCAAGAGGTGATGGAAAAGCTCAATATCTTCAGCCAAAACTAGGCCAGGAGCAGATTGTGGAACAAACCATCACCTGCTCATATGCAAGTTCAACTTGAAGATAAGACAATTAAAATAGGTCAATAAGAGTGAAAATATGATCTTGAATATATCCCTCCTGAATTTAGAGATAATCTAAAGAATACATTTGATGTAATGAACAACAACGACCGAAAACCAGAAGAATTGTGGGAGGATATCAAAAACATCATCCATGAAGAAAGCAAGAGGTCACTAAGAAGACAAGAAAAGAAGACCAAAATGGTTGACAGAAGAGACTCTGAAACTTACCTTTGAGCAGAGTAGCTAAAACAAATGGAAGAAATGACAAGATAAAAGATCTGAACAGAATATTTCCAACAGCAGCTTGAGCAGACAAAGCCAATTACTAAAACAAAATGTGCAAAGACCTAGAGGTAGAAAACCAAAAGGGAAGAACACACTTTGCATTTCTCAAGCTGAAAGAATTGTAGAAAAAAATTAAGCCTTGAGTTGCAATATTGGGAAACTCTATGGGCAAAAAATTAAATGACACAGGGAAAATCAAGAGAAGATGGCAGGAATACACACAATCACTGTACCAAAAAGAACTGGCCGATCTTCATCCATTTCAGGAGGTGGCATATGATGTAGAACCAATAGTATGGAAGGAAGAAGTCAAAGCTTCAATGAAGGAATTGGCAAAGAAAGAACAAGCCTCTGGGAATTGAAGGAATACCCATTGAGATATTTCAACAAACGAATGCCACATTGGAGGCACTCACACATGATTATGGCAAGAGATTTGGAAGAAAGCCACCTGGCCAACAGGCAAGAAGAAATCCATATTTGTACCCATTCCAAAGAAAGGTGATCCCACAGAACGTGGAAATTATAGAACAATATCATTAATATTACAAAAAAGTAAGATCTTACTGAAGATAATTCAAAAATGTTTGCAGCAGTATATTGGCAGATAACTTCCAGAGGTGCAAGCTGGATTCAGAAGAGGACGTGGAACAAGGAATATCATAGCTGTTGTCAGATGGATCTTGGCTCAAGGCAAAGAATACCAGAAAGATGTTTACTTGTGTTTTATTGACTATGCAAAGGCATTTGATTGTGTGGATCATGAAAAATTATGAATAACATAGAGAAGAATGGGAATTCCAGAACATTTGATTGTACTCATGAGGAACCTGTACCTTGACAAGGAGGCTGTTGTTTGAACGGAACAAGGGAACACTACATGGTTTAAAATCAAGAAGGGAGTGGGTCAGGGTTCTATTATTTCCCCACACTTATTCAATCTATATGCTGAACAAATAATCCGAGAAGCTAGATTATATGAAGAAAAACGTGGCACCAGGATTGGAGGAAGAATAATTAACAACCTGAGATATGCAGATGATACAACTTTGCTTGCTGAAAGTGAGGATGACTTGAGGCACTTACTGATGAAGTTTGAAGAATACAGTCTGCAGTTTGGAATACATCTCAATATAAAGAAAACAAAAATCCTCACAACTGGACCAATGAGCAACATCACAATAAATGAAGTGAAGATTGAGGTTGTCAAAGAATTCACATTGTTTGGCTCTACAATTGATGCCAATGGAAGCAGCAGTCAGGACATTAGACGATGTGTAGCATTGGAAAGGTCAACCACGAAGGAACTGTTTAAGTGCTGAGGAGCAAGGATGTCTCCTTGAGGATTAAGGTGCCCCTGACACAAGCCATGATATTCCCAATCACCTGGTATGCATGTGAGAGTTGAACAATGAATACGGAAGATCGAAGAGTTGATGTTTTTGAGTTGTGGTGTTGGCGAAGGATGCTGAATGTTCCGTGGACTGCTAAAAGAGCAGGTCTGTCCTGGAGGAAGTACAGCCAGAATGTTCCTTGGAGGTGAGAATGGTCACACTTCGTCTCACCTACTTTGGTCATGTTGTCAGAAGGGATTATTCCCTGGAGAAGGATGCTATGCTTGGTAAGGTGGAGGGTCCACGAAAGAGGGGAAGACCATAAATGAGATGGATTGACACGGTGACTGCGACAATGGCTCATGTATAGCAGGGATCATGGAGCTGGCCAGGATCATGCGGTGTTACCTTCTGCTTTGTATGGGGTTGCTATGAGTTAGAAATGACTCTACAGCACCTAACAACAACAATGAGCATTATATTTTGTTAACTGCTTAATCCTCTATTACAAAAAATATATTTAAAATTCACCTTGACTAGGTGGAGACCTTTGAAACACTGACTCATTCACTGCCGTGGAGTCCGATCTAACTCATAGCAACCCTTACTTGGGTTTCCGAGGCAGTATCACTATGGAAGTGCAAGTAGATTGCCCAATCTTCCTTCTGAGGAGTTGCTGGTAGGTTTGAACCACCAGCCTTCTGGTTAGCAGTCAAATGCCTTAGGAGTTGCTACCAGACTACATGCTTTGGGGGGAGGACTCACTGCCATCCAATAGATTCCAACTCATAGCTACCCCCTTAGGGTTTCTGAGGTGGTAAATCTTTATGGAAGTGGGTTGCCCAGCCTTCCACAGAGAAGCTGGTGAGTTTGAATCTTCAGCCTTCGGGTTAACCACCAAATGCCCTAGTCACTATGCCATCAGATAGTAAATCTGTACAAATAGCTTCATATTTAACCCATAACTGTTTCTTTGGTTTTGAAAGTAAAACGAGGCAATGCCAACCACATTCCCAGCTGAAATTATTATTAAGTTTATTACTTTATCCTAAATTTCATAGATTATTCCTGTGGTGTTGACATTTGTCAATCATTTCTTCCTCTTTTTTTATTTTAAACTTTACACTGTTTATAGTATTCTTTCTTGTTTCAGCATGTCTGAATTTTAAGCTTTCAAAATAATATGTTTTTATGGAAAAAAAATACCTTTAATTTCATTGTTGTTGTTAGGTGCCATTGAGTCATATCTGACTCATAGCGACTCTATGCCCATCAGAACAAAACATTGCTCAGTCCTATGCCAGCCTCACTATCCTTGCTATACCTGAGCCCATTGTTTTAGCTGCTGTGTCAATCCATCTCATTGAGGGCCTTCTCCTTTTTCATTGACCCTCCACTTTACCAAGCATGATATCTTTCTTAGTTTTATTAGAAAGATTAAATGACATAACTGTCAAGAATCTGATAGCATATTTGTGCAGCACTAAATGAGTAAATTGATGTTCATTTTTATCCTTATTAAGTCCTGGTATTGCAATGATTAATCACTTGGTTTCTAACCACACTGGTCATTCAAATCTACTCCCAGATCCATGAGAGGAAAGACCTGATGGTTTACTCCCATAAAGAAGGCAGCCAATGAAACCCTATGCCACAATTCTACTCTGTCATGTAGAGTCATTACGACGAGTCAGAATTTACTCAATAGCACACAACAACTTTATCATCATTGTTCTTGTTTCAAATGGAAAACCAATATTTCTAAATCATAGCTTTTGTTTATATTGATTCTTACTTCAGTGTTACAAAAAATTACCTGAAACAAAATAGAAAGCAAAAAGAGCAAAGGCTATCCTTTAATGCCATATTGTTGTTATGTGCTGTCAAGTTTGCCTCGACTCATAGCAACCTCTCCTTGGGTTTCTGAGGGGATATCACTAAGGGAATAGATTGCCCCACCTTCCTTCCAAGGAGTGGCTGGTGGGCTTGAATGGCCAGCCTTCTGGTTAGCAGTCAAGTACATTAGGCACTACGCTACCAGAGCTCCCTTTCAATGCCATACTGGATCATTATTTAACAGGTCTGTTTGAGGATTATGTAAATTTCTGAGAGAATGTACCTCTGTTTAACTTGTTTTCAGTTATTAATTAGGGCCCAGAATCTGTGAAGTTTTATGTTAGGAGCACTAGTAGCGTAGTTTGCATCTGGTACAGACTCAAATAATTTCTGTCCAATGTCAAGGATATCAACTAAATTTGAGTCTAAATGAAAACAACTTTCTTTGGAATGGATATAAATATTTGTCTCTTCTAGTTGGTTGTCCAGGTAGCTGTCTTCCAATTGTCTTAGCATAGATGAAGTGTTCACACACTTACAGCTTTACATCCCTTTATTGAAACATCTTACTTGGCATTCCATCTATTCCTGGAGCTTTGATTTTGGCCAATGCCTTCAATGCATCTTAGACTTCTTTCATCAGTATAGCCAGTTCTTGATTAAATGCTACCTCCTGAAATGGTTGAATGTTGATCAATTACTTTGGTACTGTGACATCTGTATATTCTTTCCATCTTCTTGTGATGCTTCATGAATTGTTCAATATTTTGTCCATAAAGTTTCACCTAACTTGTGTCTTTAAAAATAAATGTTCTAAAACTTGTGCTTAATTAAATGATTTTAAAAATTCATATAAGATTATTTCTAAGCTTTCTCATAAATTTTGATCAATTAATTTCTCTTAAGGTTTCTCTTCAGAATACTATATTATCTGTAATAAAGCTATTACATATCAATTTCCAATCTGTATACATTTTTTTCTCTTTATTATTATTATTATTTTTTTTTGGTGAGGCAAGTTAAAAACAAAATATAAATATGAATAGAAATGGTGATAGTAGTTGTTATTTTCTTGTTTCTCCTATTAAATAGTGTATTTAACTTAAAAATATTTAATGATCCACTTCATTAAAAAACTCTTTCAGTCGTTTATAAAGGAAAGAAATGTTTAATCTTATAGTTTATTTACTTGTGTATTTATTTATTTAACGTAGGCCATGTCTTTCTTTATTCTCTGTTTGTTTGTAAGGTTTCCCCCTCCCCTTTGTTTTCAGGTACTGACTATACATTACAACATATTTTGGTTCAGATTTGTTTCTTTTTCCTCTTGGGATACATGTGACTTCCCAAATCTAAGGATTCATATGTTTCACTATATTTTGTCATTAGTTATTTGAATATTTCTTCAAATTTTTCAAATATCAATTGGCCTTGAGGATAAGATCTCTGTCGGAGCAAGGCAAAAGATTTTAGTTGTGATCAAAAATTTTCTTTCTAATGAGATTCATGATAAAATTGGGAATTGCATAAGAACACTGCAAATTAAATTAGTACCCACAACATGAAATTGTGGCTATGCTAAAGTCTTATGCTAAAACTCCATTTTGAATCAAAATTAAACTGTGCATCAGACATACAGTCTGTCATTCCTGTGAATCTCTACAAATTATTTGGTAACAATTGTAGAAAACAATGTAATTTTACAGTTTTTTTTTTTTTTTTTTTCCCGTCTGCCAGGGAAGTCAAGTGCAAAAGAATTATCAGAATAGAGGCCTACTCAAAACAAACTTTAAAATTATACACACCCTCCCTGTAGTCTCAAAATAGAATTAGAAGTCTCCTACCAATCAGATATACCATCAGTCAAGTTTGTAACAATTATTTAAAATGTCAATCAATCACCTAATTTTCTTTTATCCTCTTATATGAAGGCTTTTGATTGCCTCCTCTGCATCAGTTAGCTCTTGTCTTTGTGATTTCTGAGTTGCAAATTTTCCTACCCACTTCATAAAAGCTCTTTACTTTAACTTAACCAGACTCCACAATTTTTACTGTATTTCAAGGGGAACATGTACAAATTGTAATCAATAAAGATTAACAATATCAATGAAAAAAAAAATCTGTATGTGCTTATCACTTATTTCCCCTTAAACATTAAAGGAATGGAGCTGATCTGTTTAGTTTTGTATTTCATATATACATACTATATATGTGTGTGTGTGTTTGTGTGTGTGTTCGTGTGTGTCTGTATATAATTTATTTATTTTTCATATCTATACCCCTGATCATTCCTTTATTTTTTTAAAATTTTCAACAAATTCTTAAAATCTAAAATGTGCCCAATAGATGGAAATTGTCAATTCATTTTTCCAAAATTTTTTCTAAGTTTTTCCTTCAATGTTATTAACCTGAAAACATAAACTGTGAGAGTGACTTATGTAGCTGCTAAATATAGTTCTCTCTATAAAATGCGTTTTGTCAACTGTCAGGGCACACTAATCTCTAAAGTCTTCCTCTTATTCTTCCTGCCATGATTCATCCAGTTCTTTCATGAAAAGCTTTCAAGTAATTCAGTGGCCATCAGAAGGTAGAGTCATTGATGCCATAATTTCCACCAGGACTTCTTTGCACTCATCTGA
>NW_006922397.1:357486-367975 GCF_000298275.1 Orycteropus afer afer | reverse complement strand
ATATATATATATATATATATATATATATATATATAAGTTCCCATCCAATCAGCCCTAACTCATGAAAGTCATGTGTAAGAGATAGAAATACTGTCCAATTTTACATCAAACCCATGATCATTTTTATATGGAAAAGTTATGACCATAAGGTTTATATTGGCTGCTTTTGAAAAATAGTTTGCTGGGACTTTTTATTCCCAGTCCATATTCGTCTGGAAAGCTGTATCGATACCTGCTCAGCATCATAACAAACTTAAGCTTCCACTGACAGATAGATAGTGGCAACCTATAAAGTGCGCTGATAAAATATGTTGTCTAAGAACCAAAAATTGTCTCTCATATAATAGTATAATATATTATAATATAATATTCTATCATCTTGACTCCTATGAGATGGTGTAATAGGCAGAGAAGCTAAAGAGACTCACTACAATGAAGAAATGAGAGACCAATTGAAATAGTTTAAGATGATAGTACAAGAACCCTAAGCTTCAAAGGGAAGGATAAAGAAGTAGATTACATACAGACTAGTAGAGAAATTGAGTGGAACCATGAATAAAGAGACAGAATTCTGGAATGTCAACTGGCCTGATGTAGAGATCATTTTGAATTTTCAAAAAGTGTTCCCGTCTGGTCAATGACCTAAATATCAGCTCTATTTGTGAAGTACTGCATGGATAACCACACTTGTGGCTGATGATGACAAAGCAACTGTGCTCACATGATCCAAACACACCCATACTTCCTGTAGCCCTACCCACTGGGGAAGGACCACCACCTGCTAATTTACCAATTGATCAATACTAACCAAATCCACCCTCAACTGTTTTGTAGGAACATTTAATAGAAATCTGTGCATACATTTTCATCTGCTCTCTCACTCACCAGGAGACTGGTGGTGAGTGCTTCAGTGCTGCTAAACTAGTGAATAAGGTAGTATACCCATGTTACTCACTCAGATATATCAAACAAAACAAATAAACAAAAAATGTGGGCAAATCACACCAACATACAATCACTAATTAAGTATAAAAACAATAATATCACAATGTCTCAGAGAAAACTGATAATCCCTCTCCACACAAAGAAACAAGATAAAGTAGTACAAACAAAAGATCAAAATACAGAGCCAGAAAACCTCCCTGAGGAATAAGTGGCATTAGAACATCATGATAATGATATAAAGGATTATATTTAGGTATCTTTAACTTACTGAAAGACAGGTCAAGGAAAGTACTGATGAAATCAATGAAAATACTGACAAAATTGAAGAAAATATAGATGCAACTCTAGAAGAATTTAGGAAAATAATATAAAAGCAAACTGAGAAAATGAATATAAAATTATAAACTGTGGTGGTTAAGTCTGTGTGTCAACTTGGGTGGGCCTGGTTGAGTGGCTGGGCACCTGAATGTAGTTATTCCCTACAGTGAAACTGGTAACTAACTCCATGGTGGAATCTATTGGAGCAGCTGAGTAGCTGCTTTGGGTATGTAGTCTGCTTCCCACAAATAAGTATGAGCTTTGGGAATGGTATCTAGCTTATGGCATGCTTGGACCCTGCATATAGTTGTGTCATTGTTCAGTAGCCTGCCATGCGTTGCTGAACTTGGGACTTAAAATGGACTTAAATTAATGGCCTGCTGTGTGGTTTGGTAGTCTTGGGACTGTGCCATTTTATTTGTCAACCTTCGGGTTGTTAGCCTCAGCACTGAATGCAGTGATGCCTCTAGCTTCAGTGGGCTGGGAACAATAGGCCAAGCTGAAGCCTGAGGTCAAGGGCTTTCACAGTTGCTAGAGCCTGGCACTTGGAACTCAGACTTCTAGCATCCTGAACTGTAAGAGAATAAACTCCTGTTTGTTAAGGCCATCTCATTTGTGGTATATTACCATCAGAGTGTCACTAGGTAGCCAGAACATAAACCATATAAAAACAGCATTTAGAAATATAGAGATTAATACCAAGAGATTATAAATAGATAATACATTGAAAGGCAAAGGAGTAGAACACAATCAAAGTAAGAAAAAAATAGTGAGCTTGAAGATAAATCTCTCACTATTACTTTGTTAAGGAAAAGATTTTTTAAAAAACCAAGAACAACAACAAAAAAAGAAAGCTTAAGATTTATGTAGGAGAACTTCAAGAGGAATAGCTAACATGTGGTAAGAAGTCCAGTACAGGAAGAGACCAAAAGAACTACAGAGAAAATTATCAAAAATTTGTTGAAAGAGAAATTCCCTAATATGATGAAAGAGGAGAAGATAGGCATTCAAAAAGGTCAATGAACACCCAACATGATAGACCTCAAAAGGCAATCACCAAGAAATATCATAATCAAACTTTATAAAACCAAAGACAGAAAGATCCTGAAAGCATCATGGAAGAAATCAAAAAGTAACCTACAAAGAGCAACCAATAAGACTAAATTCTGATTTTATGGAAGAAAGTATAGAGGTGAGAAGGCAATTGGATGACATACTTAAAATCCTGACAGAAAAAGAAAAAATGCCAGCAAATATATATCTAACTTTTTTTTTTTTCAAATGCAATGGTAAAGTTGAGACATTTCAACATAAAACAAAGTTAAGAGAATTTGTAAAAGCAAGACCAACCATATAAGAGATGCTAAAGGTTCATAGAGAGAGCCAACAACAGTAGACTACAAATGATGATTAACACAAATGAACACTACAACTCAGAAACCAACACAGATATAGAAGTATCAAAGTAAAGTAAACTTATAAGACTACAAACAAGGAAAAAGATAAATCAATTCATATATGAGGACAACTACAAAACAAAAATAAGGAATAAATAGTGTAGGTACAAAAATTTTCATCTGAAGAGACAGTTAATATGATTTAAATTGCTTGGTGACCTCAAAAAAAAAAAAAAAAAAAATTAACAAACCTTCTCATCAAAATGAAAAAGAGGAAAGACCCAAATGTTTACCAAACACTAAAGCAAGAGCAACAAAGGGATTGACAAGAAAATTCATAAATAAATGAGCTCAGCACAGAAAATTATATGGAAGAAAGAAACCAGCAATACCACAAAGAAACACAACAAAATGACAGCAGTAAATTCCCATTAGTCAAAAATTACCCTGAATATAAATTAAATAAATGCATCAATCAAGAGACAGAGAGTTGCAGAATGGATAAAAACACATAATCCATCAATAAATATACTGTCTACAAGAGACATACCTTAGACTTCAGAACAAAATTAGACAAATTTAAACATTGGGAAAAAATACATCTGGCAAACAACAATCAAAAAAGACCTGGAGTGGCAATATTAATTTCTAATGAAATAAACTTTATGACAAAAAGTACCATAAGAGGCAAGGAAGGACATTATATAATGATTAAAGGATCAATCAAACAAGAGGACATAATCATAATAAAAAACAACAATACTAGAAATTGGTACTTTGAAATATTAATAAAAAAATACACTGGCAAATTTAACAAAAGAAAAAAAAAAGGAGAATACGCAAATAATACAATTAAATGAAATAGGTGCTATCACAACAGAACCAACCAAAACAAAAAGGGTAATATCCAGGATACTCTGAAAAATTACACTTACTCATCTATGCCAAGAAATTTGGAAGACAACTACCTCACCAACTGACTGGAAGAGATCTATGTTTGTACCCAATCCAAAGAAAGGTGATACAACTGATTGGGGGAAATTTCAAACAATATCATTAATATCACACAAAAATAAAATTTTGCTGAAAATGTTTCAAAAACTATTACAGCAGTATACTGACAGTGAACTTCCAGAAATGCAAGCTGGAGTCAGAAGAGGAGGTGGAATGAGGAATATCTTTTTTGGATGCCAGATGGATCTTGGCTGAAAGTGAAGAACATCAGAAAGAAGTTTACCTGTGTTTTCTTGATCATCCAAAATCATTCTATTATGTGGATTATAGCAAATTATTGGTATCATTGAGAAGAATGGGAATTCCAGAACAATTAATTATGCTCATGAGGAACCTGTGAATAGACCAGGCTGCTGTTGTTCAAGCACAACAACAGGATAATACATGGTATAAAATCAGGAAGGATGTGCATCAGGGTTGTATCCTTTCACCATATTTATTCAATATGTAGGCTGAGTAAATAATCTCAGAAGCTTTACAATATGAAGAAAAATGCAGCATCAGAGTTGGAAGAAGAATCATTAACAACCTGCGATATGCAAATGAAACATTACTTGCTGCACTTGAAGATGACTTGCAGCATTTACAGATGAAGATTGAAGACTGCAGTCTGCAGTATACATTACACCTCAATATAAAGAAAATTAAAATCTTCACAATGGGAGCAATAAACAGCATCATGATAAATGGATGAAAGATTGAAGTTCTCAAAGATTTCATATTACTTGGATCCACAATCAACATCAGTGGAAATAGCAGTCAAGAAATCAGATGTCAAATTGCACTGGGCAAATCTTCTGCAAAAAACTTCTTTAAAGATCTGGAGAGCAAAGATTTTTCTTTGAAGACTAGGGTGCACCTAACCAAATCCATGGTATTTTCAGTAGCCTCATATGCATGTGAAAGCTAACAATGAAAAAGAAAACCAAAGAAGAGTTGATGATATTGAGTTGTGGTGCTGGTGAAGAATATTGAAAGTATTGTGGACTGAAAGAAGAATGAATAAATTGATCCTGGAGGAAGTGCAGCCAGAATGCTCCTTGGAAGTAAGAATGGTCAGATTTTGTCTCACCTACTTTTGTCATTTGTCAGAAGCAACCATTCCTTGGAGAAGGTAATTATGCTTGGTAAAGTTGAGGGTCAGTGGGAAAGGAGAAGACTTTCAATGAGATGAATTGACAGAGGGCCAAATGATAGTCTCACATCATTGTATTGATGAAGATGGCACATGACTGGACTGTGTTTTGTTCCTTTGTTTATAGGATTGTTATGAGTAGGAGCTCATTTGATGACACCCAACTACAACAATATGAAGAATTATACTCCAACAAATTTGAAAACTTAAAGAAATGAACTGATTTATGGAACCATACTAGACCAAAACTACCATGGATTGAGTTAAAATATTTGGACAGAACCATAATGAAAGAATAAATTGAACTGATCAAAAGAAAACACAAACAAACCAACAAAAATCCTTGCCCAGATATCTTGACTAGAAATTTCTATGAAATATTCAGCAAAGAGAGAGCTGACACCAATCCTACTCAAACTACTCCAGAATGTGGAAAAGGATGGAATATTCTCAGATTCATTCCATGGAGCAATAAGTCTGATACTAAAACCAGGAAAAGACACCACTAGAAAAAAAAAAAAAAAAAAAACTACAGACCAATATCCTTCAGGAATATAGATGCAAAAACTTCAACAAAGACCTAGGCAATCTACTCCAACAATATATCAAATAGTAATAATAATACATCATGACCAATGAGGATTTACAACAGGTATGCAAGGACATTTAAACATTAGAAAAATAATCAGTGTTATCCACCACATAAGGAAAACTATCACACGGTCAGATAAGTCTGTGCAGAAAAAAAGCATTTCCTAAAATTCAACACTCATTCCTAATAAAAACTCTCAGGAAACTAGGTATAGAAATGAAAGTCATCAATATACTAAAGAGAATATACGAAAACCAATAAGAAACATTATTCACAATAGAAAGATATTCAAATACTCCCCTAACAGAACCAAACTAAATAATGATGCCCTCTTTCTCACATGTAGTCAGCATTTCCAAAACTCATCTGTCAGTTTGTTGTATTGTAGTGGCTTGTGTGTTACTGTGAGGCTAGAGGCTATGCCACAGGTATTTACAATATCAATATGGTCACCCATGGTGGAAAGGTTTCAGTGGAGCTTTCAGACTAAGACACCTCCAGAAGAAGGAAGGAGGCTTCCACTTCTCAAAGAATTGGCCAGTGATAACCTTATGAATAGCAGTGAGCATTTTCTGAGATATTATTGGAAAAATTTATAAATAACCCTAAAACATTATCAGATATAGTGCAGTAAGATGAAACCCTCAGGTCAGAAGACATTCAAATGTAACTGAGGAAGTTCTATCTCCTCAATGTAACATCAAGTGAATGAAGTGGATAGAGTAAAAGTTTTAGGACCTTCATCTGCTGATGCAACAGGACTCAAAATGGGAAGAAACAACTGCAAATATTCAATAATAATCGGAACATGAAATGTATGAACTATGAATATAGGAAATTGAGTGTTGTCAGAAATTAGATAGAATGCATAAAGTTCAATATCTCAGCATCAGTGAGCTGAAATGGGCTGAGTTTGGCCTATTTGAACCACAAAACCATATGATCTATGTCAGGAATGACAAATTGAACAGAAATGGCATGGCATTAATCACCACAAAAAAATGTTTCAAGATCTTTACTGAAGGATAAGATGGCAGAATAAGCAGACAAATTACACAAACCCTCTTCAACAAATAAAAAGGGAACCAATTAACACAGACACAGAAGATAATCCTGGAACCCTGAACTTTGAAAGAAAGGATACAGAAGTGGACTAAACTCCAACTTGTAAAAGAACCTGCATGAAAACACTGAAAAAGGAGACATGTAGAGCAACAATTGAAAAATCATCTAAAAAGTTAAAACAAGCAGACAAAAAACACACTGCATAAACACACAGGAACACCAAAACAGTGATCCTGACAACACAGACAGCACGGATATTGCCAAGTGGTGTTAGGACCAAAGTATTAACCTGAAAATTGGCCTTGCTGGCCAGGGGCTGCATGGAGGACTGCAATGGTGGCTGGTGAATAAAGGAGGAAGCAATGAAGAGGAAGATAGGATGAGGTGTGGACTCTTGGCTGTCAGGTGGGTACAGCAATTTTGAATGTTTACAAGTGGTTTGATGGTTTTCAATATTTAAAGCAACACCATTCTCTCAAATTCCAGAGACCTAAGAATAGTCTCCACTTGCCAGGGACAAGAAGGACATACTGGAAATGAATGACTGGAAAAGTACAATGTTCCTCTTGTTACTCTTATACCCCAAAACCTCCTGGTGAAGGAAGGTCTGACTAGAACTCACTCCCACCCACTTTCTAGGCTGACATGAATTCCATCCCAGTATGCATACTCTTTTAATCCTCTTCCTCCTGCTCTTCTGGCCTGCTTCAGAACTAACAGATCTGTCCTGGAGGAAGTGCAGCCAGAATGCTCCTTGGAAGCAAGAATGGCCAGACTTCGTCTCACCTATTTTGGTCATGTTGTAAGAAGGGACCATTCCCTGGAGAAGGATGTCATGCTTGGTAGGGTGGAGGGTCGACGAAAGAGGGGGAGGCCTTCAACGAGATGGATTGATACAGTGGCTGCAATGATGGGCTCGAGTATAGCAGGGATTGTGGGGCTGGTGCGGGATCGGGCAGTGTTTCGTTCTGCTGTGCATGGGGTCGCTATGAGTCGGAAACGACTTGACGGCACTTAACAACAACAACAACAATGCATACTCTGATTGAGCCTAAGTGGCCTCCCCTGCCCTGGCCAGATTTTTCTTTCTTATTTATTTATTTATTTGTTTGTTTGTTTTCATCTGTTTTTTAAATTATTACTATTATTATTTTGTCATTTTATTATTATTCTTTCTTCTTCTTTTCCCAAGTTTTAGTTTTCAGCTTTTTCTCTCTTCCCTGTTCCTGTTTCTCAATTTTTTTCTTTCTTTTGGTTCTCCCCATTCTTTTTTTTTTTTTTTGCCTTTTTCTAATATTTTTCCTTCATTATTTTCCTATTCTACTTCTTTCCTCTTCCCCCTTCTCCAGAATTTTTTTTCTCTTTTTCCCATTTTCTACACACATTTCTTTTGGCTTTATAAAGTATTTCTTTAAATATTTCCTCTCATTTAGTGCATTTCCTCTATTTTTTGAGTGTGACTTTTTTTTTTCCTCTCTTTCTTTCTGGTGTGTTTTTTTTTGTGTGTGTTTGGTGTTCTTGTGTGTTTATGCTGTGTGTTTTTTTGTCTGTTTGCTTTTACTTTTTAGATGATTTTTCAATTGTTTTTGTCTAACTGCATGTGAGATAGTAATCATGTCCACACAATCCAAACACACCCGCACCTCCTGCAGCTCCACCTATTGAGTGAGAGACACCACTTCCTTCTACAACAACTGTCCAATGATACATGACCACCAATAAGAGCTTGACACACCCTTAACTGCTCTACACAAGCAGTTAACAAAGATCTGTGTTGCCAGTCCCATTCTCTATCAAACCCACCAGGAGCTAGGTGGTGAGTGCATAAATGCTGGTAAATAGCGAACAGAGTCACATAGTACACTGCTTACTCAGATAAATTCAACAAAGAAAATGAAAATCTTGAGCAAATCACTCCAACATACAATCACCAATACATATAAATACAATAAAGTCACAATGTCTTGGAGACAACAAACCATCACAGTCCACACAAAGAAGTGACATAAAGCAGTAGAAACAAGGTAGCAATATAAAGACTCAGAACACATCCTGAAGAAGAAGCAGCATTGGCACTTCCTGATAAGTAATCTCAAAAACTAATACATAGATACCTTCAATGGATTGAGAGATAGATCAAGGAAACCACTGACAAAATTAAAGAAAACACAGACAAACCTGTAGAACAATTTTAGAAGAAAATGACAAAATGAATGAAAAATTTAAAATGATTAAAAAAACCCTACAGATAAAAATCCATATTAAAACTGAATTTTCAAAAATAGACAACACATTGAAAAGGCAAAAGAGTAGAATTGAAACAATGGAAGACAGAATTAATGAGATTAAAGACAAATATCTAAATATTTTCTTGGAAAGGGATAAATCAGAAAAAAAGATCAAATAAAATGAAGAAAGCCTAACATTCATGGGGGATAAAATCAAAAGGAAGAAGCTACATGTAATTAGAACTCCAGAACAGGAAGAGACAAATAAAATCACTGAGAAAATTCTCCAAGATTTGTTGGATGAGAACATCCCAGATATTATGAAAGACGAGAATATATCCATTCAGAAAGTCCAATGAACCCCAAACAGGATAGACCCCAAAAGAAAATCACCAAGGCATATTGTCAAAATCACCAAAACCAATGAGAAGAAAGAATTCCAAAAGCAGCACAGGAAAATGAAAAGTTACTTACAAAGAACAACTAATAAAACTAAGTTCTGATGTTCTCATCAGAAACCATGCAGGTGAGAAGACAATGGGAAGGTATATAAACCTCTGAAAGAGAAAAAATTCCAGCCACATATTATATGCCTAGCAAAATTTCCCTCAAATATGATGGTAAAATTAGGGGTTTTCCAGATAAACAAAAATTAAAGGAATTTGTTAAAATCAGACCAACCTTACAAGAGATACTAAAGGGAGTCCTTTGAACAGAGAATCAATAATACACCAATAATAAAGAAAACAACAACTAACCATTAATACACAAGATAACAAAATCCAGAAACCAACACAGCTATGGAAGTATCCAAAGTAAAATAAGCTTACAAGATTGTAAACAGGGAACCAGAGGTATCAATTGGTAAATGAGGAAACTATAAATCAAAGATGGAAAAAAATAGTGTAGTTACAGAACTTCTAAATGGTGAGGAAGTAGAGAGTTGCAAGATAGAATGGAATGTTCTAAACTTGGGGAGAAAATTATAAATCACAGGGTAACTTCAAAGAAAAATGATAAACCTTCACATCATAATCAAAAAGAGGACAAGCTCAAATATTTAGCAAAGACTAAACAACAGCAACAAAGGAAATGGTAACAAAATTCATAAAGAAAACAAGCTCAGAATGGAAAATTGTGTGTAACAAAGAAACCAGGAACACCAAAAAAATGTAAAAATTTGAAAAAAAATGACAGCAAGCAATTCATACTTATTGATAATTACACTGAATGTCAAGGGATTAAATGCAGCACTCAAGAGGCAGAGACTGGGAGACTGAATAAGAAAACATAGTCCATCAATATGCTGCCTACAAGAGACACACCTTAGAGAGAAAGACAAAACAGACTAAAAATCAAAGATTGGAAAAGATATATCAAGCAAAGTGCAACCAAAAAAGAGCAGGAGTATTAATTTCTACTAAAATTCACATTAAGACAAAAACCGCCATAAGAGAAAAGGAAGGATAATATACAATGATTAAAGTATCAATTGAAGAAGAAGATATAACCATAATAAATATCTACAGACCCAATGAAAGAACACCAAATACCATAAATAAGACAGTAATAAAATTGAAAAGACAAATAGATGACTCCACAGTGTCATAGTAGGAATTTTTAATACACCACTTCTAATGAAAGATAGAACTTGGAAGAAATTCAACAAAAATTCAGAAGAACGAAACAAGAAAATCCATCAACTTGACCTTATAGATATTTGCAGAGCCTGTCACCCAATATTAGAACAATATATATATATATATATATATATATATATAGCAGTGTACATGGA
>NW_006922397.1:354618-355943 GCF_000298275.1 Orycteropus afer afer | reverse complement strand
CCAGCACCACAACTCAAAAGCATCAACTCTTCTTCGGTCCCTCCTGAATATAGATGCAAAAATCTTCAACAAAATCCTAGGCAATAGACTCCAACAACATATCAAGAAAATCATTCATTATGACCAAGTGAGGTTCATATCAAGTATGCAAGGATGGTTCAACATTAGAAAAACAATCAATGTCATCCACCACATAAATAAAACAAAGAAAAAGAACTACCTGATCATATTAATCGATGCAGAAAAGGCATTTGATAAAATCCAACACCCATTTCTGATCAAAACTCTCAGTAAAATAGGAACAGAAGGGACATTCCTCAACATAATAAAGGGCATCTATGCAAAACCAACAGCCAACAGTATTCCCAGTGAGAGAGATTGAAACCATTCCCCTTACAAACAGGAACCAGACAAGGATGCCTTCTATCACTACTTCTGTTCAACATAGTATTGAAGTACTAGCCAGGGAAATAAGGCAAAGAAGGGAAATCAAAGACATCCAAACTGGTAAGGAAGAAGTCCAACTATCCCTATTTGCTGATGATAAAAACACAAGAAAGTCAGTAAAAAAATCTGCTGGAATTAATTGAGAGACTTAGTATAGTGGAAGGATACAAGATCAACATCCAAAAATCAGTTGGATTCCTCTTCACTAGCAAAGAGATTGATAAAAACATAATAAGGAAATCAATACCATTTACAAAAGCTACCAAAAAGGAATAAATAAATAAACAAAGTATTGGGAATAAATCTTACCAGGGACACAAAAGACCTCTACAATGAAAACTACAAGGCTACTTCAAGTAACCTTAAGAGATGTACATAACTGGTAGAACATACCATTATCATGACTTGGAAGATTGAACATTGTGAAAATGTCAATTCTACCCAAAGCAATCTGTACATTCAATGCACTCCCAGTCCAGATTTCACCAACATTCTTTAAGGCTATGGAAAAACCAATCACTAACTTTATATGGAAGGAAAGAGACATCCGGTGAGCAAAGCACTATTGAAGAAAAAACAAAGTAGGAGGTCTCACACTCCTGGAACTCAAAACCTACTATCTAGCCATGGTAGTAAAGTCTGCCTGGTATTGGTACAGGGACAGACACATAGACTAATGGAATAGAACTGAGAACCCAGAAATAGGTCCATTGACCTATGGTCAGCTGATCTTTGACAAAAGGCTGTAATCCATTAAGTGGGGAGTAGATGGTCTGTTTAACAAAAGGTGCTGGCAAAACTGGATATCAATTTGCAGAAAAATTAAACAAGATCTGTACTTCACACCACACAAAAAAACTAACTCCAGATGGATCAAA
>NW_006922397.1:338413-354158 GCF_000298275.1 Orycteropus afer afer | reverse complement strand
TTCCTTCTGAGGAGTGGCTGGTGGGTTTGAACTGCCAGCCTTCTGGTTAGCAGTCAAGTGCTTTAGCCACTATGCTACCAGAGCTCCTAGAGTATGTATTAGGGCCCCTTAATTTTCCTCTAGTTTTTCCGTGAGGAATGACAGCTCTGGTGGTGTAATGCCTGAGGCATTTGACTTCTAACTGGAAGGCTGGCAGTTCAAACCCACCAGACACTTCTCAGAAGGAAGGTTGGGCAATCTACTTCTGTAGTGAAACCTCCTCTGAATCCCAAGGAAGGGTAGCTATGAGTCAATTCTGACTCCAAGGCAGTGAGTTTGGTTTTTAATATACAGAATAAATAGACTATGAAGCATAATCCAAAATGTAGAAGTAGCAGAACACAAAATAGATGAATGGAACCTTCTAAAATTTAAATTTTTATGTGCTTACAAATACTTCTCCAAAAAGATAAAAAGAGGACCTACAAATTTGGCAATGACATATCTGACAAGGGAGTTTTCTCCAAAATTTATAGAAAATACTTACACCTCAACAACAAAAAGACAAAATCCAATCAAAGTATGAGTATAAGACATGAATAGGCACTTCACCCAAGAGGATATTCAGGCAGCCAGCAAATACATGAAGAAACGGTCACAATCATTGGTTATCAGAGAGGTGTAAATCAAAACAACAATGAGATACCATCTCACTCCAGCACTAATGGCAAAGTTCAACAATACTGAAAATAACAAAGTCTGCCGATGATGTGGACAGATTAGAATTCTCATACACTGTTGGTGGAACTGTCAAATGATAAAACCTCTGTGGAAAGATGTATGGTGATTCTTTAAAAAGCTGGAATTAGTACTATCATTTGACCCAGGAATCCCATTACTAGGTCTATTTCCTAAAGAAGTGAGAATCAAGACAAGAACAGAAGAACAATATTGAATAGATAGAACAATATTGAATAGAAATCTTGAAAGAGACATCCTTTTCTGGTTCTTGTTTACAAAGGGAATGGTCTCTTTCCATTGAGAATAATGTTCCCTTTTGGTTTTGCGTAGATGTCCTTTATTATGTTGGTGAATTTCCCTTCTATTCCTGTTCTTGAGTTTTGATGAGGAATGGGTGTTGGATTTTATCAAATGCCATTTCTGCATTGATATATATGACCCTGTGGTTGTTTTCCTTTGTTTTATTTGTGTGGTGGAGAATGTTGATTAATTTTCTAATGTTAAACCATCTTTGCATACCTGATATGAACCCCATATATCATAATGAACTATTTTTTTGATATGTTGTTGGAGTCTATTGCCTAGGATTTTGTTGAAAATTTTTGCATCTGTATTCATGAGGGAGATTGGTGTGTAGTTTCCCTTTTGAGTAATGTCTTTGCCTGGTTCTGGTATCAAGGTTATGCTGCTTCATAAAATGAATTTGGGAGCATTGCATCCTTTTCTATGTTTTAGAATAGTTTGAGTAGGATTTTTGTCAATTCTTCTCTGAATGTTTGGTAGAATTCTCCAGTGAAACCATCTGGGCCAGGACATTTTTTTCTTAGGAATTTTTTGATGACTTGTTCAATTTCTTATTTTGTTGTGGATCTGTTCAACTTTTCCACCTCAGTCTGTATTAGATTACATAAGTGGTATGTTTCTAGAAATCTGTCCATTTCTTCCAGGTTTTTAATTTGGTTTAAGAACAGCTCTTCATAGTATCCTGATATCCTTTTTATTTCAGTTGGTTCTGTCATGATGTCACCCATTTCATTTCTTACTCATGTTATTTGTATCCTCTCCCTCTTTTCCTTTATTAAATTTGCCAGTGGTTTGTCAATTTTACTAATATTTAAAAAAAAAAAAAAAAAAAAAAAAACTTCTAGTCCTACTGTTTTTTTCTCTATTTTCTTTCTGTTTTCTGTTACATTGATTTCTGCTTGAATCTTTATTATTTTCTTTCTTTTGGTGACTGCAGGCTTTTCTTGCTTTTTTTTTTTTTTTTTCCTAATTGTTGGATATGTTGGTTTAAAGTGATTGTGTGAACCATAGCAAATTATGAATAACTTTGAGAAGAATAGGAATTCCAGAATACTTAGTTATGCTCATGAAGAAACTGTACATAGACCAGGAGGCTGTCATTTGAACTGAAAAAAAGGGATATTGCATAGTTTAAAATCAATAAAGGAGTGTGTCAGGATGGTATTCTTTTGCCATACGTATTCATTCTGTCAGTTCAGTAACTAATATTGGAAACTGGATTATATGAAGAAGAATGCAGCATCAGGATTGGAGGAAGATTAACAACCTTCAATATGCAGATCATACAACATTACTTGCTGAAAGTGAAGATGACTTGATTCACTTGCTGATGAAGATTAAAGAATATAGTCTGCAATACAGATTACAGGTCAACAGAAAGAAAACAAAAATCCTCACAACTGGACCAATGAGCAACATCATGATAAATATAAAAAAAGATTGAAGTTGCCAAAGATTTCATATTACTTGGATCCACAATTAACACCAATGGAAGCAGAAGTCAAGAAATTAGACAACTTAGTGCACTGGGCAAATCTTCTGTGAATGATCTCTTTAAAGTGCTCAAAAGCAAAGATACCTCTTTGAAGACTAAAGTATGCCTAACCCAAGCCATGGTGTTTTCAGTCACCTCATATGTATATGAAAGTTGGACAATGAATAAGAAAGACTATAGAAGAATTGATGTTTTTGAGTTGTGGTACTGGCAAAGGATACTGAAAGTACCGAACAGTGCCAGGAGAATGAACAAATCTATCCTGAAAGAACTGCAGCTAGAATACTTGGAAGCAAGTATTGCCAGACTTCATCCCACCTACTTTTGTCATGTTGTCAGAAGGGACCATTTCCTAGAGAAGGAGATCATGCTTGTTAAAGTGGAGTATCAGCAAAAAAGTGAAAGTCCCTTAACAAGATAGAATGATACAGTGGATGAAAGGATGGGCTCAGGTTTACCAAGGATTGTGAGGCTGGCACAGGACTGGAAAGTGTTTCATTCTGTTGTACATAGGGTTACTATGAGTCAGATCTGACTCCATGACACCTAACAACAACAAAAACAACAGTCAGCATTTTACCAGAAGTTCTACCTAGGCCAATAAGGCAAGAAAGGGAAATAAAAGGGTTCTGAATTGGTAATTATGAAGTAAAATTTTTACTATTTGCAGATAATATCCTACACATTGTGAATCCCAGGGACTCCGCAAGAAAACTACCTGGAATAATTGAAAGATTCAGCATAGTGACAGTACAAGATCAATATACAAAAACTCAGTTAGATTCCTCTACATCCACAAAGAGATCTCTGAAAAGAATGTAAGAAGAAATATAATTTACAATATGTACCAAAAAGATAAAATAACTATGGATAAATTTTACCAGAGACAAAAAAAAATCTATTTGAATAAAACTACAAAATACTACTACTAGAATGTATAAAATATCTACATAATGGAAGAGCATACACGCTCATGGATACAAAGACTGAACCTTGTGAAAAGATCAGTTATAGCCAAAGTAATCTATAGATTGAATGCAGTTCTGATCCAGATTCCATTGCATTCCTAATGACATTGAAAAAAAAAAAAATCTCTAATTTTATATGGAAAGGAAAGATCCCTTAAATGAGAAAAACACTACTTAAGAAAAAGAACAAAGTAGAAGGGTCCACGATCCCTGATCTCAAAAACTATATAGCCATCATAGTAAAAACAGTGTGTTTTATTTTCATTTTTATTTATTTATTTATTTGTGATTTGGGTGAAGTTTACAGAGCAAATTCGTTTTCTATACAGTAGCTCACATACATTGTGTCTCATGACATTCACTGTAATTTTCCACAACACAGTAATTCTCTTCCCACTTCCTCCCCATAGTTACCTCTTCCCTGTGTCCTTCCTCCCCATGCACTACTGCTCCTGAGCTGTCTCCCTGTGCATATACAGCCCTCCTGTTCTCCCATGATTGATCTCTCCAAGAAGTGTATCTACCTAATATAAATGATCAGCTCATATGCCTGTCTTTTGTTTGGCTGGATGCTACAGGAATGGATTCAGTTCCAGACCTGAATGACAGTGAGGGGCCATAGTCTCAGCAGTTCCACCAGGCTCTATCAGACTAGCAAACCTGGTATTTTTTTTTTTTTTTAATGATTTTGAGTTTTGTTCCACATTGTTTTCCCTCTATGCAGGATCTCTAAAATAGATCCCCTTCTGAGTGGTTGAGAGTGGTATCCAGACACTGTCTAGTTCTTCTGGTCTCATAGTCAATAGACTGAGGATCACATTGTGTACCAATCTCTTGGACTAATTGTTTCCATATGTTTTTTGGTTTTCTTCATTCTTCTTTGCTTTGGACTAGGAGGGACCCATTTTTGCACTAGATAGTCACTTGCAAGCTTTCAAGATCCCAGTTGCTACTCACCAAAGTAGGATGCGGAACAATAAATGAGCCTGATGTTGGTACAAGATCAGGGACATAGACAGTGGAACAGAATTGAGAACCAAGAAATGGATCCATCCACAGGTGACAGCTGATCTTTGAAAAAACACCAAAATCCATTAAATGGAGAAGAGATAGTCTCTTTTTCAAATAGTCATTGCAAAACAGGATATCCATCTGCAGAAATATGAAACAAGATCAATACCTCACAACATAAACAAAAACTAACTCAAGATTTATCAAATACTTAAACACAAAGTCTAAAATTATAGAGTCCAAATAAAGAGTAAGAGTTAACTTGGGGAATCTGATTTATGGCATAAATAGATTATGAAACAAATCTAAAAATGCACAAAATCAGAAGATGAACTCTAAAAAAAAATACGTTCTTATATGCATTCAAAAACTTACCCGAATGAATAAAAAGAGAACATACACATTATGAAAATAATATTTGGTAATGACATATCCAACATGGAACTTATCTCCAAAGTTTATAGAACTTTAACACATCAACATGAAAAAGTCAAATGGTTCAATTGAAAAATGGGCAGGTGATGTGAATAGATAGTTTACCAAAGAAATTTTTAAGGTGACCAACAAACACATGAAAACATGCTTGTGATAATCAGCCATTAGAGATGCAAATGAAAACAAAAGAGAAATATCATCTCACACTAGATACAGCACCAAAGTTCATAAGACAGAAAACAACAAATGCCAATGACATGAATGGGAACTCTTATACACTTCTGGTGGGACTGTAAAATGGAAAATGGTGTGGTGTTTCCTTATAAAGTTGGAAATAGAAATAACATGATTTGGCATTCCCATTACTAGGTATAGGTCCTTAAGATGTGAGAACACAAATAGATATATGCACCCACATATTCATGGCAGCACTATTTACAATAGCAAAGATATTGAAACAACTTAAGTGCCCATCACTGCATGAATGAATAGCCAAATTATAATTGCTATACACAGTGGGATATTGTGCAACAATAAAGATTAATGAAGATTTGTGAGCCACCTTGTAACATGGATGAATTTGCTGAGAGTAACTATTCTGAGAGAAGTCAATCATTAAAGGATAAATACTATATGAGTTTATTGCTATTAAATCTCATGGAAAAGTATGTACATGAAAGGAAAAATTCTTTTTTGTTTACCAGGGATGGGAAGGGAAGAGAGGGAAGAAATATTGTTAACTGTATAAGAGACACACTATTGATTTTGGTGAAGCAAAAGCAAATTACCAAATGTGGTTAACAAAGACAATATCATTAAGGAAAAGGAAGGCATGGAGAGGTGTGCAAGAGGTACACACATCAAAGGCATATACTATTACATACAAAATACTACATTATCAATTTAAAAAAATCACTGCAATTGATTCTATTCCAACTTGTAGTGACCCCCATGGGGTTTCTGAAGAGGTAAATCTTTACAGAAATAGATTTCTCCATCTTCTTTCCACAGAGCAACTTGTGGGTTTGAAACACAAAATCCCTGGCTAGCAATCAAATGCCTTAGGCACTGTGCCACCAGTGCCATATTATTAATAACATCAAACATTAATCTACTGGTAGATACATAGGTAGACAGGTAAGATAATCAGATATGAGTAGGCAAATAACTACATATAAGTTTGGCAGAAGATATTTCTATAAAAGTATTTTCAAGTGCTATAAAATATTCCATACATATAGTAGAATAAACAGGGGGCAAAGGCAGGGTAAATTTTAGCCATCGCTAAAGGGGCAGAGAGGCTGCAACTTCTGACCACCTCTAACCCCACAAGAAGAAGACAGAATCACCATCATTAGCTCAAGGTGTATTCCTACAAGGTCAGACATGCCACCTCCCTCCAGCCCTTTCACCAAAGCTGATACCAGCCATTCCTCACACAGCATCCACCACTTCTATACTGGGCTTAATAATTTGCTTCAGTGGACACACAGAACCACACAGAATGATTATGGGGTTTATTAGGGAAGCAACAGGCTACAATTCAAGTTCAGGAACAATGCTCAGTCTCTCTCAGTCCACCGTCTCTCACAGCCAACAGTCTATCTCAGTCTTTTTCCCGCAGTGTGTGTCTCTCAGCATCTCTTTCTCAGCAGTGTGTGTCTCTCAGGAGTGTGATTCTCTCAGCAGCATGTCTTTCACAGCCAGCAGTCAGAGAGACTTCGACCTCTAAGAGGGCTCCTCTTAAGCCTAGCAGAGTGGTCAAACTAACCAATCATAACATCAGAATTCTAAGCACAAGAGATAGAGTGAACTTTCCAGAACATTGCTTTGTGCCACTCTCAACAGAAATACCCCAGGTGGGTAACTTTAACAATCAGGAGCTCCTCAGTTGCTCAGGGAAATTCCACCATAGGTTTTACAAAGACTTATGGCTAGAAAAGCCATACCAGGTAATTTACTACATCGCAGGCCACTCCCTGGCTTTTGTAACCATTATCCCTTTTAAACTTCAAAAAATTAATACTCCCTTCACCATCTGTTTAAGAATAATCACACTCATGAAAGTGTGTAAGCCAGCCACTTCATGCCTTTATCTCCTTCCATTTTAGATTGCCAATTTCTAATTTTCCCATCCCTATCAAACCAGTACTGTGAGGAGACAAGCATGGTCCTTTCTCTCTGAAGAATCTTCTGCTCTGCTTGAAACTTTAGGCATCTGGATCCATGAACAAGCAAAGTTCAGCCCAGCTCAAGCCATCAAATTACAGCAAGTTAACACCAGCTCAGTGTCAAACATCTTCCTCTTCATTTGGTTGGGTTCTGGTCAACTCAGCCCTAGTCCTCCCAGCTAGTTCATGGGTTCCAGCTGCTAAGTTTGGGAGTCACACTCTTCCCTTCACTTCAGATCAGCCAGAACCTTTTCTCACACCGTCAGTCCTAAGGGAATATTTCAGTGCCCATAGGCTCACAGTCCATTGCACTTCAGACCAGCCGGCCCTTCCTCTCATCCCCAGCCTCCATGGCCTAGGTCAAATAGTACCAATTTCAGTCCATTTCTTCTTTGCTGTGCTTCCCCAGTTTCCACTCAAGAAGATCCAGGTGGTCACAAACAAGCAGCATAAAAGCCCACTGCTCACTGGCTTTCTTTACCTTTCACTACTGGGAAGGCTTTCTCCTACGGATCATGATTTTTCTGCCTTGATTAACCCAAAGTCTAACTGTTTGCTCAAAATTCAAAAAGCCAAACAGTCAACTTTTTTTTTTTCCTTTTCTGTATGTCCTGTCTTCAAATGCAGATCTTTTGTTCTCTCAGCAGTTCTGGTGGGGGCTCAGGTTTTCTACCTAAACCCCTAATACTCTACACAGAGGAATGGAAACAAAAGTCTGTGTTTCTTCTGGGAACATTCTATTTCCCCTTTTAACATATCCAATCAAGTATTGGCTGAAAGTGGACTTACACGCGCTCTGCTATCCACACCACATAATCATTTCTAATGTACAAGCAGGTAAGAGAATATGCAGTATCCATAGTACATTTTGATAAACACATAATCCAAAACATATGGTCCTTTTAAAGACATTCCAGATTCATTTCTTCACCTTGAATACCTTCCCATTCTATGTATATGACCTTGGGCCTTTAGCTGGGTGTAAACAAAAGCCCTGGCCTCTGGATCAATTATTTGCTGTCATAGGTAACACCAGCCAAAGTAACCATCCAAGAATCCAAAGTGTCACTTCCCAGGCCCCTTCCTTCTTTCTTTTACTAAATCCCATGCTTCTATTAGTCTGGAGCCAGTGCAACTAATCCCACCAATGCCACCAACTGGTAAAGGGGCAAAGAGGCCACAATTTCTGACCTCCTTTAACCCAACAAGAGGAAGAGGAAGAGGAAGACAGAATCACCATCAGTAGCCCAAGGCCTATTCCTACAAGGCCAGGCATGCTGCCTCCCTCCAGCCCTTTCACCAACCCTGACACCAACCATTCCTCCCACAGCAACCACCACCTCTATGCTGGGTTTGATAACTCACTGCAGTGACCAAACAGAACTTGCATATTATGGGGTTTATTAGGGAAGCACCAGGCTACAATTCAAGTTCAGGAACAATGCTCAGTCTCTCTCAGCCCACCGTCTCTCTGCTAACAGTCTCTCTCAGTTTCTCTCCCAGCAGTGTGTGTCTCTTGGTGTCTCTCTCTTAGCAATGCATGTCTCTCAGCATTTCTTTCTCAGCAGTGCATGTCCCTCAGGAGTGTGTTTCACTCAGTAGCACGTCTTTTGCAGCCAGCAGTCAGAGAGACTTCTGTCTCTAGGAGGGCTCCTTTTGAGCCTGGTAGAGTGGCCAAGCTAACCAATCATAACATCAGAATTCTAAGCAGAAGAGAGAGAGTGAACTTCCCAGAATATTGCTTTGAGCCACTCTCAACAGAAATATTCCCAGGAGAACAACTTTAACAATCAGGAGCTCCTCAGTTGCTCATGGCAAATTCCATCACAGAGTTTACAAAGAGTTATGAGTAGAAAAGCCATACCAGGTAATTTACTATATTGAAGTCACAAAAACCTTCAGTGTGTGACTTTCTGGGCTTGTGGACTGAAGACCATTATCATGGAGGACATCAAGCTCAATTTTCATAATTTAGTAAAATAAATAAATAAATTAATAAATTAAATCCAATTTTGATGAGTAGAGACAGGGGTCCTAAAAGCTGGTGAGCAGCCATGTAATATGAAATTACTGGTCTCTCCTCATCTGGAGCAAAGAAGAGTTTTTTTGTTCACTATTGTTGTTCTATCAGAAAAATACCACAAATGTATGGCTTCAAGAAACAGGGGTTTATTCTCTTATAGTTTAGGTGGCTAAAAGTCTGAGTTCAAAGTCCCAGCTCTAGGGACTAGGTGAAGGCATTTGACCTTGAGCTTCAGCGCTGCCTCTTGCTCCCAGCCCCACGAAGTTGGAGGCTTCTCTTAACTCAGACAGATGCTGGCTATTTAACCTGACAAAACCAAGGTTGACAAGTAAAATGACACAGTCTTAACATTATCTATAAACATGGTAGGCTACTAGTTCAGGTTCATATACAGACCCAAGATTGGTAGGCAACATGACGGACTGCTAAATGAAGTCTCAGTTAAATGCAGGATCTAAAAGTTCCAAAAAGCTCAGAGACCTTTCTCAACGTGACTTCTTATATTATGGAAGCAGAGCACATTTGAAGGTGGCTTCTTAGCAGCTCACAGCAGATTTCACCATGGAGTTGATTATCAGTCTTATCAGGGGGATTACCATCCAACTTCCCAACAACTCAAAACCAGCTCCAGCCAAGTTGACACATAATCTTAACTACCACAAGAGTAAAGAAAAATCAAAGATGCAAAGAAATGATTAGTTCTACAGAATAGCAGATCATGGGAACCTCAGCCTACCCCTGTTAACCACTGGGAAAGAGTTCAAAATAGAAATCCTGGAGAAAGTGGGAGAAAAATTCAGAATAAAATTGAAAATAATAAAAAATACTAGGCTTATTGGTCTAATAGAGGCTGGTGAAACTCCCACGACTACATTTACTAGTCAACTTTGGGCCTAGAACTGAATTCACTCCCATGGCTTAACTATCTAGCAAACAATAGACAAGCCTACAAGGTGGACACTTACACCAGGGAGATGCACTTCTTAGAATAATTAACCATAGGAGATTAGAAAGGCAGCATTTGCACAGGGAGAAAAGTCAGGCAGTTATGCATAGTGAAGAGGGACACAGGAAAAAAGTATCACAGGGAAGAAGTGGTAAAAGAGTTGTTGTATTGTGGGGATGTCAATAAGTGTCATGAAACAACATGTGTATGAGCTGTTGAAGGGAAAACACTTTGATCTGCATACTTTCACCTAAATCACAGTACAGAGTTAAAAACACAACAAAAAATGCCACAGAGTGTTTGATAACATAGTTAGTATATGTTGCAGTCTAGTGACTTGAAATCAACTGGACAGAATCTAGCAACAACAATAGTTTGTCTTCCTTAAGAGTAAGGATGGCAAGACTTGGATTCATTACTTTAGACAAATCATCAGAAAAGATCAATTGGTAGAAAAACACATCATGTTTGGTGAACATAAGTATCAATGAAAACATCAGTGAGATAGATTGACACAGTGGCTGCAACAATGGACTCAAACATTCTGTGGGGTAAAGAATTTAACTCTACCCAAAGTAAGGTGGCTTTTGTCCTTCCTTCCTGATAAATAAACTTTGAGTTAACGGGTGTGATTTAATCTAGGACATGCAGGCCACACTGAAGGTTCTAGCAAGTGGGGATTCACCAGGTCAGTAATGACTCACCTGGGACATTGCTGTCAACTAACTTCAGGTGGCATGATTTCATCTTTCAGGAATAAGTGGACAATAAAGCCTGGAACACTAAGGCTCAGGGACTTTCAAGGTTGAACAGAGACATCCGTGCCTCTGAGAGTGTAACATATCCTTTGGGACATGGAAGCTCCATATTCCACCCTAGATCTTGCCCATGTATCTCTTCCTTATGATAGTTCTGATCTGGATCCTTTTGTCATAATAAATCTATACTCATAAGTGTGAAAAATACTTCTATCATCTTTGTCTGGGTTAAATGGCCACATTTTAAATAAATGCAAATGAAAGAGTCCAAAACAGTCAAAAATTATTTCAAATATGCATTTCTCTGAGTTTTGGAAATTTATGTTTTCAGCATAATATTTAGATCCTAAAATTTACTGAGCCATTTTACTGCCTCAGACACTATCTAAATATTGAATAAGCATTATACCATTTAATTCTTACCATATAGCTTAATCCGGCTTTACAGATGTGGAAACAAGCTATATGTTCAGAAATCTACCCAAATCATCTTTGTAATCAGTGTTGAATCTTACATGGAATACTCTTATCTCTGACTCTACTGTTGATTTTATTAAACTATCTCCAGGATTGAAATTGTCAAATCAGTAGAGCAGTGGGCTCAATTATGTTTACATGAGACAAGTATCCATCCCTCTACAAACAAAGGAGATTACTTTAGGTATAACAAATTTTAGTTTCAGTCACCAGCAATTTCTTCAAGATGCTCACTAGGCTGTAGTCAGGAAACTGTCCCCCTTAGTTAGCTAAGTAAACTTGAATCATCCGTTGCCTCTTTTATCCTTAGTATTCTCACATAAGGGAGCTCTGGTAGCATAGTGCCTAAGGCACTTGACTGCTAACCAGAAGGCTGGCGGTTCAAACCCACCAGCCACTCCTCGGAAGGAAGGTTGGGCAATCCTACTTCCGTAGTGATACTGCCTCGGAAACCCAAGGAGGGGTCGCTATGAGTCGGGGCTGACTCGACGGCATATAACAACAACAACAACAACAATTCTCACATAAAAAACAAGGAGACTAACAATATTATCTACTATCCTTACAGCCCTCTATTGTGTTTTGGAATGATGAAGCCTGTCTTCTTTGGCATAATTGTGGGTACTAGCCATATGAAAAAAGTTATCTCGGTTGATTGCTTTGGTGTAAGTGAATAACTGATTTGATCTAAAATGACCAGAGTTTTTGCCCTAAAGGACTTGGACACTGGGGAATAATTAAAGAAGTAAAAAGGAACGTCTAAGGCTTGAAAATGAAAGGCTTTCTATATAAAATATAACAACTTAACCTTCTGTCTTTCAACAGTAAAATCTATGGGAATTTGGATAAATTAGGTATGAAATTGCTTACTCTACTTGCATTGGAACAAGAAAGATAACAGGAAAGCAACATCTTGGAATCAATTACTATGTATGTAAATGGAGGAACATGGAACAAAGGAGAGTGATGCTATTTTCTTATTCCCAAAATACCTGAAAAAAAAAACAGAACCATCAGATGTTTTATAGGTTGTATGTTTCAGTAAATAATCAGTGACAGGAGCAAAGAAGAACTAAACATACATGTTTATGGGAGTGCCTTCTTCGTAAATTTTAGCAGACAAAGAGAGACTCCTTTCAGAAAGAAATTTTGGTTTAGTGCAGAGCATATTGATAAGTGACACGCTCTCAGCATAGTCTGAAAGTTTGTGTGGTAAAAGTTGGTGCTTAAAATTTTCAAAATAGTTCAATGAACTCTTAACAGGAAATTTTGCCATTACAAAACTACTGCTCTCAAAATATAAACTGAAGCACTTCAGACAAGGTGAGTCATAATGATATTGAATCTAATTGATATTGGTTAGGCCTAACTTCTGGGATACATTTTGGATATGAGGTTTTCCAGTCATAGGGAAACTGTGCTGTACAGAGAACTAGCAGTTCTAAGTCAAATTGGAAAAGGGAAACATGACTTTAAATTCAGGAAGAGAAAATCAGAACCCATAAAAATTCTACAATGTTTTTCTCTGAAGTGTTGTGGCTGTAATTGAGACAGTTAACCTTTCTGGGCCCAAAGCCTCTTAATTGTTACACAAATAGAATAACTAGAATAAATTCACAACTACCGATGACCTATTAGGGGCTGAACACTGTGCTCAGCATGCACCCAGAGCTCACTTAATTCCATTTTCACTAATCTCAACTTCCCATGAACTTATTAGGGTTGATTTTGCTGATGCTAAACACCCAATCTGCTCATTGATCTTGACCTTTTTGTTTCTAAGACTTTTTAAAAGTGTGCAATATCTATACTTTCTTAAAATAAATTCAGAAAGCTACAATTGGTAAACTTACATACATTTTGCCCACTAAATTGTTTATTTTTTAATTAACTATAAATTTCAGCAATATGCTTCTAATGATGCTCAGGCAAGGTGGTCATTTTAGTTCCAACTTCTAGCCACAGAAATTATTCTTCATGTTATAATGTAAACCACTGGAACTATGCTTGAGGTATATATATAACATTAAAACAAGTCCTATACACAATAAAGAAAGCTGATGACCATCAGTGGAAATAGAACCAAAGCACTAAGTTAATTCATGTGTTTAACTTCCTTAAGGTTTCTAGACCCGATATCTGGGATCCTGACAGTAATATTATCTTCCATAGCTTAACAACGTGAATATTTTCAATTTAGAAAAAAAAAAAGTCATTGTAACCTTCATCCAATAATCTCTGTGATACTCTGGATGCTAATTTTTGCAAAAGAAAATCAAAATATAAATGTGTATATCCCTCAAAAATATTGGCCCACAGTACATGTCATATGTGCAATGTTACTGTTGGAGTACACCACAAGGAGAAATGACTAAACAACATTGAAACCTGGATTAAACAACAAAATGAGAAAATATTCCTGAGAAGTTCTTCTCTCCTAATTTCCTGGCATGTATATTATATTGATTTTTGAACTGAAGTTAACAACCATTTATCAATGGGAGCTGCCATTGATTGATTAAGCTCTACATTAAGTTCACTTCCACAGGAAAGCACAGTATTAAGAGCCTATTATATGAGTTAGCACAAGGGATATGGAAGGCATATGAGACAGAAATATACATCAGATATGAACTTACCTCTAACTAGGGTGGTTGACCTCCAATTTGCTCAGAATTGACTGTGGGGATTTGTGTATTGCAGGGCTTTCATTTTTAAAAGTAGAACAGGCTGCTGCTGTGTACAAGACAAGCTATTGATCCTACCAATAAAAGTCAAGTGAGGATGTCATGCATACAAATTAAGTATCTACTAATTTCATGACATTTCCTGTACAAACACCCATGGTCAAGATTTGAATAACCCTGTAAGCTAGTTGCCCTTTAGTTAACTTTGACTCACAGTGATCCCATGTGTGGAAGAGTAGAACTGTGCTCTAAAATGTGGCTGAGAAAAACGGTCTGGTGGCTTAATTTAAAGTAAGTAAATAAATAAATAGAAACCCTATGGAGCACACTTCTACTTTGACACACATGAGATCTCCATGAGACAGAGTTGACTCAATGGTAACTTTTTAAGGTTATATTATTGTTATGTTTGTTAGATGCTGTCAAGTTGGTTCAAACTCAAAGTGACACTGTAGAACAGAACAAAACACTGCCTGTTCTTGTGCCAACCTCACAATCATTGCTATGTTTAAGGCCATTGTCACAACCATTGTATCAACCAGTCTCTTTGTGGGTCTTTCTCTTTTTGCTAATCCTCTATTTTTCCAAGCAAGATGTTCTTCTCCAGGTATTCATCCCTCCTGATAACATCTCCAAAGTTCATTTGACAAAGTCTAGTCATCCTTTTTCTAAGGAGAACTCTGTCTGTACTTTTTGTAAGGGAGATTTCTTTGTTCTTTTGGCATTTAATGGTATGTTCAATATTCTTCATCAGCACCATAATTCAAATTCTTCAGTTCTACTCTGGTTTTATTCATTATCCAGCTTTTGCATGGATATGATGCAATTGGAAAAAAAAAAAAAAAAAACCAGCTTGAATCTTGAGAACCTTAGTCCTCAAGGTGATATATCTATATCTATCTATCTATCTATCTGTATATATATATATATATATATATACAGATATACAGAAATCAAAGGACACATTGTGTTGGTAAATCTTATATATATATAAGATTTACCAACACAATGTGTCCTTTGATTTCTTGACTGCTTCTTACATTCGTGTTGATTGTGGATACAAGTACTGTAGATACAAGTTCTACTCTTACGCACATGACAAACTCAATACTTTCTCCATTTACCAATATGTTACTTATTGGTCAGTTTGCTAGGATTTTTGTTTCTTTATACTGAGGTGTCATACACACTGAAAATTGTAGTTTTCTATATTTATCAGTAAGGGCTTAAAGTTCTCTTTATTTTTAACAAGCAAAGTTGTATCATCTGCATGTGGCAGGATCTGAACAAATTTTACTCCAATCCTTGTTCTGAATTTTTTCTCTTAGAGTCCAGTTTTTGGGAATATTTTCTGAACATACAAATTGTATATGTATAGTGAAGTGATACAACCCTAACACATATCTGTATCCATAGCAAACCATGAAATATCTCCTGGTTCTATTTAAACTGCTAACTCTTGGTTTATGTACAGGATCTGTATGAGCAAAATTATGTGCTCTAGAATTCCTAGTCCTCAAAAAGTTATCCATAACTTGTTGTGATCAACATAGTCAAATGCCTTTGCATAATAAATAAAGGACAAGTAAACATATTTTAGGTATTCTCTGCTTTCATGAGAGATCTATCTGACATGAGCAATTATATCCCTTTTTCCAAGACCTCTTTTGAATCCAGGTTGAATTTCTGGCTGTTTCTTTTGAAGGAATTGCTGAAAATATTTTTGAAAAAAACTATTCAGCAAAACTTTA
>NW_006922397.1:329875-337353 GCF_000298275.1 Orycteropus afer afer | reverse complement strand
ATATAGCATTCTATTGGATCATCATTCTTAGGAAGGGCACAAATCTAAATCCCTTCCAAATTTCTTGTCATAGATGTGTGAGCACTTACAATGTTACATCCATCCCTTGAAACATCTCAATTGGTATTCTTTCTATTCCTAAAGCCATATTCTTCGTTAATGTCATCAGTACAGCTTGGACTTCTTCCTTAAGTAATACTGTTTCTTAACTATAAGATACCTGCTGAAATGATTGAATGGTGATGTATTCTTTTTGGTGCAGTGATTCTTTCCATTCCTTTCATCTTCTTTTGAATCCTTCTGCATCATTCAAAATTTTGTGCATAGAATCCTTCAATACTGCATCTTGAAGCCTTAATATTTTTTTGGTTGTTTCAGCTTAAAGAATACTGAACTTGTTCTTTCCTTCCTTTTAGTTTTTTGTTTAACTCTAGTGCTTTGTACATTTCACTAAACCAATTTATTCACTCCTCTTGAGCTATCCTTTGAAATCTCTTCAGGTCTTTCACTTCATAATTTCTTCCATATGCTGTAGATTCTCTATATTCAAGAGCAAATTTAACAGCCTCTTCTGATATGCACTTTGGTCTTTACTTCCTTACCTTTCTTTTTCATGATTTTGCTTTCTTCACGTTGTGTCCTAGATGTCATCCCACAACTCGTCTTTTCTTTGACCTTTAGTGTTTAATGTCTCAAGTTTATTCTTGAGATCATCTCTAAATTCACGTAGGGATATGTTCAAGGTTATATTTTTGTTCTTGTGAATTTTTAATCTATTTATTTATTTATTTCAAATTCAACTTATTTATTTAATGTTGCATAGTAGTCTGATTCATAGTTGTCCCCTGGCCTTGTTCTGACTGGTGATTTTGAGATTCACCATTGTCTCTTTCTATAGCTATAGTAGATTTGACTTCTGTATATTCCGTCTGTTGAGGTCTACAAGTACAGTTGCTGTTATTTTATTTATAAAAAGCTCTTTGTGGTGAATAAATTGTTGATCTTGCAAAATGTTATCATGAAATATATAGTGTCCTTTCTATCACCAAGTTCATACTTTCTAACTACTGATATTTCTTTCTTTCCAAATTCTCTTTTTAATCTCTGTTGTATTCAGGTTATTATAATGATTCTTAGTCTCTGTGGAGGAGAAATCACACGCCTATTTGAAGGTTCTTGTATTTATTCTTAATTCTCATAAAAAAAATTAGCATTTGCCTCAAAACTTTTGGATTCTGACCTCAGCAGATACCTCAAATGCCAGTACCTAGAAAGACCATTGTTCCCATTTCTTACTGGGGCTGTTTCCATTCCTTCTAAATGAATTCCCTACACATACATTTGATTGTAACTTTGTTCATCTCAGATCATCCATGTAATGTCTAGAAACACACACTCTGTCACTCGACACTCTACTGGCTTCTCATCTCACCCACTACCAAACAAATCCTCATCATGGCTTAGCATTTGACATACAAATGCCTGCATGTCCTATTTTCATCCTTCTTTTGACCACTGTTTTGAAAACTTAGGGGTCCTTGCTATTTTCCTAGAAAATCTAAATATGTTTTCATTCTAGGGCTTTTTATTTGCTGTTCATTTTAAGGTAGAATATTCCTTAACCAGGCCTGTTCAAATATTGCTTATTTGTAGGGGCTTTATTGAAATCTCATAAGTACATGGTCATGGTCTTTCTATCTCCTTATTCTATTTTATTTTCGTCATTGTTACATACATTTATATTGCATATTTGAGTTTACTATCACCCAAAAAATTTTAACTCCATGATAATAGAGTCTTACATGTTTTAGTCACCAGTGCTTCTCAATATCAATAGCCCTACAATAAAATAGAAAATGGGTGAATATTTTTTAAGTGAATAAATGTGTCATGCTGATGGTAAAGGCAATTTTTATCTATTAGGTCACTGATTTTTATTTCTACAAAGTTGTTATAAACAGCCTATGACCCATCTAAGAGTTCTGGTGGTATAGTATCTAAGGCATTTGGCTGCTAACCAGAAGACTGGCAGTTCAAAACCACCAGCTATTCCTCAGAAGGAAGATTGGGCAATCTACTTCAATAAAGATACTACCTTAGAAGCCCAAGGAGGGGTCACTATGAGTTGGAAACATTTGCTACTACCATCCCAGCTAGTATTCTCATTTAAAGATATCATCCATCTGCTATATTCTCTGATGTTGCATTTAATTTTCACAGTTAATATTTGTCAAGGAGACAGCTATATAGCTTTTTCCACTTTTATATCACAAATTTTCTCACAATCTTATTCATGCTTATCAAAGTTCTGTGAAGTGGCAGTTGATTTTAAGTTACAGATTGTGAAGAACTTTAACAAATTTTAAAATGCAGATCTTTCTTTTTTTAAAAAAAATCAATAATCCCACATTACTACTTGAATTGATACTATGGATGAAATATAGCATCAGGGTTCTCCATTCAGACAAAACACATAATATATATAACTAAGGAAATGTCACAACTAGACTGAGTAAAGGATAAAAGCATGTGTTTGTTAGAAATTCAAGAAGTGTCACAATCATAGCTCATTTTTGTTTAGGAGATTGAGTTGAGGGAAAAAAATTACAAAACTGAAGTGACATAAACATAAAAATGAGCCTATAAAATGTTGAGTTACAGTATTTCCATGAAAGACTAGCATACAAAGCTAGAAAAATTCAACAGTAAGGAAAATTTCATTTCTTCTTGATTTCCATATTCTAAATAATTTATATTTGACTTTCATTACATTACTTAATGAGGTTCTAATAGGATAATTCCAAACATATTTAAGTTATAAATCAATGTAGAATTCAGAGCACACTCTGCTTGTACCAGCTTCTTTGGTTGAACAGTTTTGTGACTACTCTGCTGAAAGCAAACTATAGGAATAAAGCACTCTTTATCTCCATATGGGTTTCAGGGTGGTGGATAAAGTATAAGAGCTAGGCTACTTATCCAAAGGTTGAAGATTCAAGTCTATCCAAAGGTGTGTTGAAAGAAAAGTTTGACGATCTAATTCGGAAAACTCAGCCATTGAAAATCTATGGAGTACAATTCTATTCTGACAAATGCAGAGTCCTTGAGAGTAAATAATAAACATTTTTTTTAATATCAATATGCAATTTAAATTGAGATAAATTAGATACTGTACACACAATCATTAACAAAACAATGAGTAAATGTGAGGTAATAATATAATTAGAAATTTGAAGCGAGAAGATATATAAGTTTGGATTTAATTGCTAATTGTATTTGAGAAAGTTATTCTTCATATCTACGAATACTAATATTCATCTAAAAAAAAGAGTAGGTATTCAGTGCTAAAATTATAGAATATGAGCGGATGATTTAACAAACCAAGTAATGTGGAAAAAAAAAAAAAAGACTTATATGTCTCAAAGTTTCCAGTTTATACTAGTTTTAATCTCCCTACTCTCTGTTATATGAGCCCTGGTGATGTAATTGTTAAAGCACTCAGCTGCTAATAGAAATGGTGGTGTTCAGCATTTCGAACCCATCACCTGCTCTGTAGGAGAAAGATGAGGTAGTCTTATTCCCTAAAGATTTACATTCTTGGAAACCCTGTGGGGCAGGTCTACTCTGTGCTGTAGTGTCACTATGAGTCAGAATCAACTATACTCCAATGAGATTGTTTGTTTTATCTCCTATTATATCACCAATGACATTATTGATGAGAATGCTGTAATAAAATGATGATATGTAAATTATATAATATGGCTTTTCCACATGTACTTTATCTACATACAGAAATTAAAGCTGAAAAATCTACAGATTTGATTTCAAGTTCTGCAGGGCTTCAGAAAATGGAAACATCATTATAAATGAGATCCTATTCAAATAATATTATATAAATATTTATTAGGGTGTAAAGGATCCCTGGTGAGGCAGTTATGAAATGCTTGATTGCTAATCAAAAGGATAGAGGTTCAACTCCACCCAATGACTCTATAGCAGAAAGATCTAGCAATATGATCCTGTAAAGGTTACAGTCTAGAAAACCCTATGAGATAGTACTTCTCTGTCACATGGCATTTCTATGGCTAAAAGCTGCTTAACAGTAACTAACAAAAACAATAGGGCATGCTGTACATTTACAGTTCAAAGACACTAATTTCAAATGATGGTTTCTCTTTACGAAAAGGCAAAAAAGTGATAAAGAACATTACTGAATAGTCAGGAAGGAGCAAGATTGTCTGGCCAGATAACGGCAGTTAAAAAAGGCAGAGCAAAATGTCATAGTGCTGGAGAAGGCTGGATAATAAGGACATAGAGTATCAGCATACAAAAAGTTTCTGAGTTATATGTGTCAGTTATCATTGTAAATATGCCCTCTGCTGAGGAAATTCAGGATATGGGTTGTGCAAACAGTTAAGGAGTCAGAAGCTAACCAAAGTCTGGTAGTTGGAATCCACATAGAAGTGCTTCCAGGTGATTTCCTTTAGAAAAATCTGCTTCCAAAAAACCCTGTGGGGCACAGTTCTATTCTGACACATGAAGTAGACATAATACACAGAACTGACTCCACAGTAACTTTTTTTTTTTTTTTTTAATGATTGTGACTCTTTGAAAAATCATGCCCAATGAGCCTGACAAAGAGTCATTTTTAGAAGGGGAAACTTTAAAAAATACTCTTTGTTTTTGGTGTGTATGGTACTAGACTTTTATACTTAAAAAAACATTTTTCCCTTTATGACTTGTTGATATGCTTACTGGAGAATACATGGAGAAATATTTGAGATGTTCAGTACAGATACTGAATTTTTTAAATTTGAAGAGTTGTAAGTAAAAAATTGATTCCAAACAAACATTAACAAATTTTAAATTCATTTTTTTCATATTTAAAACATTTTTATTGTGGTAAAATATGTATACCATAACATTGGCCATTTCAACCATTTTTAAGTATGCACTTCAGTGGCATTAATTTTATTCCCAATGTTGTGCAACCTTCACCACTGTTGCCAAAAGTTATTTTTTTAATATATTTTTTTATATATTTTTTTTACTTTTTATTGTGCTTTAGTTGCAAATTTAGAGCAGAGTTTGTTTTACATTCAACAATTCATGCACATTTAGTTTCACTCCCCATTTACCATCCCCAACCCTAACCCAGTCTCCTTCCCTCCTTGCCCAGTAATCACATTTTCTCCAGGCAAATGTTGCTCCTCTCATAAGGGGAAAAAAAATATATATATAAAAAAAAAAAAACAAAAACATGTTCTTGTTTTGTCTTCCTTTATCTTTTTTTAATTTTTTCTTTCCAGGAAGTTAAAACATTACGTTTTCATGGAGAAACAGAATCAAACTTCAAATGATTTTATTTTGTTGGGACTTTTCCCCAAAAATCAAACAGGACTGCTACTCTTGTTCTTTATCATCCTTGTATTCTTTCTGGCCTCACTGGGTAACTCAACCATGATTCACCTCATCCGCGTGGATCCTCATCTCCACACACCCATGTATTTTCTCCTAAGCCAGCTGTCCCTCATGGACCTGATGTACATCTCTACAACTATCCCAAAGATGGTGCTCAACTTCCTCTCTGGCCAGAATGGCATCTCTTTCCTAGGATGTGGGGTACAAAGTTTCTTCTTCTTGACAATGGCCTGTTCTGAAGGCTTACTCTTAGCCTCCATGGCCTATGATCGTTATGTGGCCATCTGTCACCCTCTCCATTATCCCAACCGTATGAGTAGAAGGATGTGTGTCCAGATGATCACAGGATCTTGGATCTTGGGATCCATCAATTCCTTGGCACACACAGTCTATGCCCTTCATATTCCTTACTGCCAGTCCAGGGCCATTGATCATTTCTTTTGTGATGTCCCAGCCATGTTGCCTCTTGCATGTATAGACACCTGGATCTATGAGTACATGGTTTTTGTGAGCACTAGCCTCTTTCTCCTCCTTCCTTTCCTTGGCATCACTGCTTCCTATGGGAGAGTAGTTTTGGCTGTTTTCCATATGCGCGCCAAAGAAGGAAGAAAAAAGGCCTTCACCACCTGTTCGACACATTTAACTGTAGTTACCTTCTACTATGCACCATTTGTTTATACATATCTTCGGCCTAGGAATCTCCGCTCACCAGCAGAAGATAAAATTTTGGCTGTTTTTTACACTATCCTCACTCCCATGCTTAATCCAATTATCTATAGCCTGAGAAATAAAGAAGTCCTGGGGGCCATGAAAAGAGTGTTTGGAACATTCTCTTCCAAGAAAGAATAGTCATGATTCTCCTTACTCTGTTTTCTTTATTCCCTTTTCCATGTTGATTAGAAAATGCTAGAGAAGTCCTGTTTGATCAAATATAACAGGAGCCACATAAGTTATTTATAATTATCTGGTAGACACATTGCAAAGGAAAATGAAAGTTAAATTAATTTAAGGATACTTATTTAACTCCACACATTAATACTATTATAACTAATGTAAATATTATCTACATTGATGTTCTATATTACATTATTATATCCATTTAGTATGCATATAATATATGCTATATTACAGATAGTATAATATGTTTCCTGCTTATATTACTATTTCTATAATAACATTATATTATTTTATTGAAACATTCTTATTTGTACATCTATATAAAAGTGTTAATGTGATATTTGTATGTTGTTTTCATTATCTTGTGTGTATTTTATATTTTAAGCATCTTGCAATTTGGTTTATGCACATTTCAAGAGTCTGATAGTCAGATGGGGCAAATGGCAATAATGTTGGCAGCACAACTCTTGAGAATCCAGTAAAATATTTTGAAAAAAATGTATGTGTCATGCATAAAAATATTATCTGATGTATATATTATGGGTGATGGTTTGTAAAGTAAACAAATAAGCATATAATTTAGTGTTTATATGAATCTATTTGATTTGCCCCCTTTTTTAAAATCATGTAATTGTGATTTGGGTGAAAGTTTACAGAGCAAATTCATTTTCCACATAAGAGTTCATACACATTTTGTTTCATGACATTTATTGCAATGTTTTACTCTTTTTTTAGCACATATATCTTGATTATAATTGACGTCTAGAGGTCATCTTGCCCCAATCACCTTTTACAAAAAATTTTGGAGGGATCTTGTTTGGAGTCACTTTGTGGCACAAAATGTTAATGTGCCTAGAAGTTAACTGAAAGTTTGGTAGTTTGAGTCTACCCAGCAGTCCCTCAAAAGGATGGCCTACCTCCAAAAGATCCTGTGTAATACAATTCTACTGTAACACACAAGGAATCTCCATGAATTTGAATAAATTCAATGGCAACTATTATTTTTTACTCAGAATTTTTCTTATTTCAACTGGATTGACCCCAAAAGAATATCTCCAAGACATATCATAATCAAATTCACCAAAACTAAAGACAAAGAAAGAATCCTGAGAGCAGCATGGGAGAAATAAAATGTTATCCACAAATTGCAATCAATAAGA
>NW_006922397.1:328045-329223 GCF_000298275.1 Orycteropus afer afer | reverse complement strand
CAAAATAAAATAAGCTTGTAAGACTGTAAACAGGGAACCAGAAACCAGAGACATCAATTATTAAACGAGGTCAACTATAAAACAAACAGAAGGAATAAATAGTGTAGTTACAGAACTTCAAACATTTAAAAGATGAGAGAGTCAAGACAATTTTGAGATAGAATAAACTGTTTTAAACTTGGGAAGAAAATAGGTCACTAAGTAACTTCAAAGAAAAATAATAAACCTTCACATCAAAATAAAAAAAAAATGGACAGGAACAAATATTTAACAAATAATAAAACAATAGCAACTAATGAGATGAAAATACAATTCATAAACAAAATGAGCTCAGCACAGAAAATTATTGGAACAAAGAAGTCAGCAACAACATGATAAAAAATAATAATAAAATGATATCAATAAATTAATACTTGTTGATAATTATACTGAAAGTAAATGGATTAAATCCATCACTCAAGAGACTAAGAGTGGCAAATTGAATAAGAAAGCATGACCCACCAACATGCTGTGTACAAGAGAGTCACATTAAACACAAAGACAAACATAAACTGAAAATCAAAGGTTAGAAAAAGAAAATCAGGCAAATGGCAACCAAGAGGGCAGGAGTGACAATTTTAATTTCTGATAAAACAGATTTTAAGAGAAAAAGACCATAAGAGATAAGGAAGGATATTATATAATGACTAAATGATCAACTGAAGAAGTCATAACCATAATAAATATCTACAAACCCAATTAAAGATCCCCAAAAGACATAAATCAGATTTCAACAGAATTGAAAAGAATAACAGATTACACCACAGTAATAGTATGAAACTTTAATACACCACTTTCAGTAAAAAAACAACTTGAAAGAAACTCAACAAACATGCAGAACTAAACAATAAAATCCACCAACTTGATCTTATTGAATCTACAGATCACTTCACCCAACAGCATTACAACTTATGTTCTTTTGCAGCACATATGTAACATTCTCCAGGATAGACCATATATTAGGCCATGAAGGAAACCTCAATAAATTTGAAAACATTGAAATACTGCAAAGCATCTTCTAAGATCACCATGGTATAAAATTAGAAATCAATAATAAGAAGATTAAAGGGAAAGAGCAAACACCTGGAAACCAAATAAAACCCTCCATAAAAACTACTGAGTAATAGAAGAAATATAAA
>NW_006922397.1:324977-326925 GCF_000298275.1 Orycteropus afer afer | reverse complement strand
CTTAAAAAAAAAAAAAAAAATGCTAGCCAGTAGATTCCAAAAACATATATATTAAAAAATTTATATATGTCATGATGTAGTGGAATTCATAATAGGTATGGAAATATGGTTCAACATTAGAAAAGTAATCAATGTAATCCATCACATTAGGAAAATAACATGGTCATATCAATTGATGCAGAAAAGGCATTTGATAAAATCCAATATTCATACCTGGGGTGGGGGAGACTGTTAGAAAAGCAGGAATAGAAGGGAATCCTCAACATAATAAAGGATATATATTCAATTCAAAACTAATACCCAACATTATTCTCAATGGAGAGAGACTGAAGCCATTTTTTTGCAAGCAGGAACCAGACAAGGGTACACTCTGTTTCTTCTATTCAACATTGTGTTGGAAGTCTTAGCCAGTGCAACAAGGCAAGAAAGGGAAATCAAAGGTATTTAAATTGGTAATGAAGAAGTAAAACCATCCTGTTTCACTGATGTTATGATCCACCAAGAAAACTGAAGAGACTCAGCAAGAAAACTACTAGAACTTATTGAAAAATTTATCATTGTGGCATGATACAAAATCAACATACAAAAATAAGTGAATTTGTCTACACCAGCAAAGAAGTCTCTGAAAAGGAAATTAATTCCATTTACAATAGCTACCCAAAACATAAAATACATGGGAATAAATCTTCCCAGGAACATAAAAGACTTACACAAATGAAACCACAAAACACTACTTCAAGAAACTATAAGAGATCCACATAAATACATAAACGGAAGAACATACCATGCTCAAGGATAGGAAGATTGAACATTGTGCAAATGTCAATACTACACAAAGCAAGCTATACATTGAATATAATCCTGATCCAAAATCCATCAACATTCTTTAAAGACATAAACATCACTAATTTTATATGGAAAGGAAAGAGACCTCAGATAAGCAAAGCACTACTAAGAAGAAAAAAAAAAAAAGTGGAAAGCTCTACACTTACAGAACTCAAAACCTACTGTATATGCACAGTTGTCAAAACAGCTTGCTATGTTATAATGACAGACGCATAGACCAGTGGAACAGAATTGAGAACCTAGAAGTAGATCCATTGAACTACGATCAGGTGATTTTTGACAAAGGGCCAAAATTCATTAAATGGGGAAAGATAATCTCTTTCATAAATGATGCTGGTGAAACTGGGTATCCATTTGAAGGAAAAAAAAAATGAAAAAATTTTTTGTGACACCATACACAAAAAATGACTCCATATGGATCAAAGACTTAAGTGTGAAACCTAAGCTATAATGTTAATCAAATAAAAAATAGAGGCAAATTTAGGGGTCCTAATTTATGTGATAAATAGACTGTTAAGCATAACCCAAGATGCACAAAGAGCAGAAGATAAACTAGATGATTGGAACCTTCTAAAAAATAAGTTTTTGGGTGCATCAAAAGACTTCTCTAAAGGGACTCTGGTAAATAAGTGGAATAGGCAGACAAGCTACACAGACACTCTTCAACAAAGAAAAGAGAAACCAGTTGAATGAGATACAGAAGATAATCATGGAGCCCTGAGCTTTGAAAGGAAGTATACAGAAGTGGATTATCCACCAACTAGAGGAAAAATCTAAATGAAAACAGGACCTAAGTATAGGCACCATTTCTCAAGGACAGCAGGGACATATGGGAAGATTACAATATGAAAGGAGACAGGTGAGTGTATAAGTGCTGCCAACTTGTGATTAGTTGGAAGAATACTCCACATACCTCGATAACATCCAAACAAACACAGAAAACAAAAATTGTGGGCAAGTCATTGCAATATATAACCACCAATTAAATATAAACACAAAACTGTCAAAAAGTCTCAGAGACAACAGAGCATGGCAGTCCACACAAAGAAGCAAGTTAATCAAGAGAAACAAGGGACAAGGATAGAGACCCAGAAACATCCCT
>NW_006922397.1:315743-320949 GCF_000298275.1 Orycteropus afer afer | reverse complement strand
TGGAGAAGCATGTCATGCTTGGTAGGGTGGAGGGTCGACGAAAGAGGGGGAGGCCTTCAACGAGATGGACTGATATGGTGGCTGCGATGATGGGCTCAAGTATGTCAGGGATTGTGGGGCTTGCGCGGGATCAGGCAGTGTTTCATTCTGCTGTGCATGGGGTTGCTATAAGTCAGAAACGACTCGATGGCACTTAACAATAACAACAACAACAATACTCAAACAGGGAATGAGAGACATCAACTGATTAATGAGGACAACTACAAACAAAAAACGGAAAAAAAAAATGTGTAGTTACAGAACTTCTAAATGGTAGGGAAGTCAAGAGAACTGCAAGATAGAATGGACTGTTCTAAACTTGGGAAGGAAATTATAAATCACAGGGTAACCTCAAAGAAAAATGTTAAATTTTCATATCAAAATAAAAAAAGAGGGCCAGAACAAATATTTACTAAATACTAAAATAATAGCAACAAAGGAAGTGATAATACAATTCATAAACAAAATGAGCTCACAGAAACTTACATGGAACAAAGAAATCACCAAGACAACAAAAAAGCACATGATGAAATGACAGCAACAAATTCAGACTTGTTGATAATTGCATATCTGACAAGGGACTTATCTCTAAAATGTATAGAAAACTGCAACACCTCAACAATAAAAAGATTAAGAATGCAATTTAAAAATGTGCAGAAGACATGAATAGACACTTCACCAAAAAGATGTTCTGGCAGCCAGAAGATATTCAGAAAGATATTCAGGCAGATATCAAAAAGATGTTCTGGCAGTGCATGAAGAAATGCTCACAATGACTAGCCATCAGAGAGATGCAAATCTAAACAACAATGAGCTACCATCTCACCCAAGCACTAATGGCAAAGTTCAGCAAGACGAAAAATAACAAAGGCTGGCGAGAATATGGAGAGATTGGGACTCTTCATACACTGCTGGTAGGACTATCAAATGATCCAACCACTGTGGAAAACAGTATGGCGATTCCTTAAAAAGCTAGAATTAGAAATTCCATTTTACCCAGCAATCCCATTACTAGGTATATATCATAAGGAAGTGAGAGTCAGGACAAGAACAGATATATGCACACCCATGCTCAATGCAGCAGTATTTAAAACAGCAAGAAGATGGAAACAACCTATGTGCCCACTAGCAGAAGAATACATAAGCAAACTATTGCACATGCACACGATGGAATATTATGTAACACTAAAGAATAATGTAGAATTTGCAAAACACTGCATAACGTGGATGAACTTAGAGGACATTATGCTGGGTGAAATAAGTGAATCACAGTAGGACAAATATAGTATTAGTTCATTGTTGCAAAAATTCAAGAAAAAGTTTTACATATGGAAGGAAACTTTGTTTGTTGGTTACCAGGGGTGGGAGTGGAGGGGAAGGAACACTGCAAAAAAAAAAAAAGCATTGACCTATGTCACTTTAGTTTTGTGTATTTCTTGCCACATAAATTTTATTTCAATAAAACATTTTTTTAAAAATGATTTCTCTAAAAGAGTGAAAGAGAACCTAGGGAATGGGAACAAAATATTCAGCAATGGCATTGGACTTACCTCTAAAATGTATAGAAAATTCAAGCACCTCAACATCAATAAGAAAAACAAACCAATCAAAAAAAAAAAAAAATAGGCAGAAAACATGAAGAGACACTTCAATAAAGAAGATACTCAGACAGCCAAAAAACACATGAAGAAATGTTCATTATAATTTACCATTATAGAGACGTAAATCAAATCGACAATGAAACACCATCTCACCCCAGGATGAAGAGCAATGTTCAACAAAGCAGGAAATGTTGGTGAGGATGTGGAGTGTTTGGGACTCTTATACATTGCTGGTAGGACTGTAAAATGATACAACCATTATGGACATCAGTATGACAATTCCTTGAAAAGTTGGAAATAGAAATATCATTTGATACAGCAATCCCATTACTGGTATGCATTCTAAAGAAGTAGGAGGCAGGACACGAACAGATATATGCACACCCATGTTCATTCTCACTTTGTTCATAATAGCAAAGAGGTAAAAACAACCTAAGTGCTCATTAACTGAAGAATGGATTTAAAAACAAAACAAAACAAAACTGAAATACACACATACAATGGAACACTATGCAATTTTAAAGAGTAATTTAGAATCTGCAAACCACCACATAGCATGCAGGAACTTGCAGCACATTATGCTGAGTGAAGTAAGTCAATCACAGAAGGACAAATATTGTATTAGTTTGTTAGTGTATAAAGTCAAGGAAAGTTTTATATACAGAAGGAAATTTTCTTTGTTGGTTACCAAGTATGGGATGGAAGGGGAGGGAAAATTCCTAGATAGGTTGAAAAAATTATATGTATATGTGTATGCATATGTATATGTATAGAAGCTAAAGATTATTAGAGCTTACCAGAGGTAAGCCTGGTAAGGGAGGGGAAAGGGGAAACTTTTGTTTGTGGGGCATTGAGTTTATGGTAATGATGATGGAATATTTTGGAAAAGTATGGCCATAATGGTGGCACAACATGAAAAATATCATCAGTATCCTTGAGTTCTAAATGTGGAATCTATTATGTTGGTGAAAGTCTTGTAATGTATGTTTTTACAACAATGTGGAAAAAAAAAAAAGTCTGGCACTCCATTTCCAAAATACTAAACAATTAAAAGTATTTATCACAATGATCTGATCCTTTTGTGCATGGGTCACCTTTATTCAAGGGAGACTTGATAGGAGCTAAAAATAAAGATCTGCCAACAGAAAAATCTATTGCTGTGACATAAGCATACTAGAGATCTTAGTTTCCTTAATTAGTTGGAAATTCAACTGTTTATTGACATATGAACCAATTAGGAGAAATTTTGAATATGCCTCCTGACAGGACCATATATACTATATATACAAGTCACAGTACACACAAATAATTTCCCTACACAAAGGTAAGAGTTCTTTGTCCAGTGATTCCCTTTAGCCCTTTAAATGATCAAAGAATTAAGTGCTGGATTTCTCAGTCTATGATGCATCTCATTCATTTGCCCTACTTGAATCATATTTTCTTCTTGAATTAATATAATAAGAATGATAGATTATTTGTGCTCTGAATAGAATCTCTAGGGTTAGTTTTTTTTTTTTTTGGACATTCTACCATAGATTTTATGGTTTGCAATAACCAAGGACAGGATTCCTCATTTAGTAAGGGTAAATAACCATTTTCCTTGTATAATCCTGGAAAAAGTAAAAAAAAAAATTCCTAGTCTTCATTTGTTATTGTTGTTATGTGCCGTCGAGTCAGCCCCGACTCATAGTGACCCCTCCTTGGGTTTCCGAGGCAGTATCACTACAGAAGTAGTATTGCCCAACCTTCCTTCCGAGGAGTGGCTGGTGGGTTTGAACTGCCAGCCGTCTAGTTAACAGGCAAGTGTCTTAGCCACTATGTTACCAGAGCTCCCAATAAATAAAAATAAAACAAACAAAGGAACCTTCACAGGCTAAAACCTAGTATCCAGAATTCTCACCAGGCCCACAAGTTTGGAGGTTCCTTGGAAGTTTATTCACCTCCATTTAGTCTTTGCTAATTTAAGGTATTTATCAAGCCCTTCCCTGATGCTATGCACTGCTCTCTTCACAGTGGTTAAGATGATAGACAAGCAGACACAACTTCTGAATTTATGTAGTCAAAATCCTGGTATGAGTGATAAATATGTAACCCTCCCTCCTAAAAGAAAATGTTGCCATGGAGTTAATTCTGAATTATATTCTTTACTCATGGTGATTCAATGTGTTACTGAGTAGAACTGCTCCAGGGAGTTTTCTTGGCTATATCAACTCACCAGCTGGTTCCTATGAGAAAGATGAGGCTCTTTGCTTCTGTAAAAATTTAAAGCCCTGGAAACCCTGTGGAGTCTTGTATGACCCTAATCTGTCCTGCAGGGTCACTGTACGTTGGAATAAACACAATGGCAATAGATTTTGTTTTGTTTTAAATCTTTACTGAAGCAGATGATCAGGCCTTTCTTCTGCATGTTGTTGCATGCTTCTGAACTACCAATCCTTAAGTTGGTAGACAAGTGCAAGTGTTAGTACACCCAGGTACCTAAAGATTTATAGTAAAAATTATATAGTCATGGTAGGCATTGTTGACGACAAGGAGAAAAAAATAGAACTTTGATACAATACCTAGGATGGCTAGGGAGACCCCTCTGACTTGATGAGGGAGTGGCCCTTTAGAATCTAGGGAAAGAACCCAAGAGTCCACTGATGATTCAGCAACAGAAGGCAGCAGAAATCAGAGAGCAGGCAAGTGGTAGAACATGCTAATCAGTGCAATGGCAGGGACAGGTCATGGGAAGGGATTTGAGTTTTATTCTAATGGTGGGAGAAGCCTTAGAAATGAATAATTTATCAAGTTTGTATATCTACATCCTCTTAGGTAATCAACAGAAGTGAGCTCTGGCAAATACCAGAGAGAGCTGGTTCATCAGAAGTTGCAATTACAGCAACTATTTTCAAAGAGTTGCACTGTGGTCCCCCCAAAAACACTCTTCTTTTTAGTTTTAGGTTTATGTTTTGTAAATATGTTAAACTATAAGTAGTCCAAAGAAATTGAATTTATATACATTTCTAATCAGTCTCTTCATAGATAAATGATAAAGTGGATATATCTCTCATGAGACCAGACACTACCATTTACTGTTACTATTTTTGAAGTTTTCCAATTTTAAATAGGACTTTAATTTTAGTATAAAGGGGCCAATGACATTGAGGTGTCTAACTTCTTTTAACTCAAATATCATACCCCAGGACAGAAGAAATGTTCTCATAGACTACTCATTTTGGAGAAACAGATAGTTGTTAAAGTTATATTCTTCCATTTTTCTCAGAGTATAGAGTCCTAGACATCTTAATGTCTAGGTCAAACCTTTTACAATAGATTCTGGGAAAAATTTATCACTATTCTTTGAATCAAACAGCTACTTTTTTGAAGATGCACCATTCACCCTTATTATACTTAAACATCATTTCGGCAAAGGAAGACTAATTTTGGCCCCCTGGAGGATAATGATTCTATGATCTGATTAATATTGTGAATCAGAGTCAGCAAATGGCTGGTTTCTATGTGATTATATTCCATACTTGTACCCATTCCAAAGAAAGCTTATCTCACAGAATGTGGAAATTACC
>NW_006922397.1:312137-315643 GCF_000298275.1 Orycteropus afer afer | reverse complement strand
AAAAAAAAAAAAATAATAATAATAATAATTAATATTGCATGCAAGTGAAATCTTACTGAGGATAATTAAAAAAAAAAAATTTGCAGCAGTGTATTGACAGAGGACTTCAAGAACTGCAAGCTGGATTCAGAAGAGGATGTGGAATGAAGGAAATCATTGCCAATGTCAGATTTATCTTGGCTGTAAGTAGAGGATACCAGAAAGATATTTATTTGTGTTTTATTGATTAGTGAAAATATTCAATTTTATGGGCCATAACAAATTATAGATAACATTAAGAAGAATGGGAATTCTAGAGCACTTGGTATGCTAAGCAAATAATACTGAAAAGATGGATTATATGAAGAAGAACATGGCATCAGGATTGGAAGAAGACTACCAACCTGCAATACACTGACAACACAACTTCGCTTGCTGGAAGTGAGGATGACTTGAAGCAATTACTGATGAATATTGAAAAAAAGAGTCTGCAGTATAGATGACACCTCAATATAAAGAAATTACTCAAAGCTGGACCAATTATCAGCATCATGCTAAATGGAGGAAAGATTGAAGTTGTCCAAGACTTCATATTACTAGGTTCTACAATCACCACCAATGGAAGCAGCAGTCAAGATATCAGATGACAAATTTCATTGGGAAAATCTGCTGTAATAGAACACTTTCAAGTGCTGAAGAGCAACGATATATCGTTGAAGACTAAGGTGTGCCCCAAGACATGGTATTTTCAATTGTCTATGCATGGGAGAGCTGGACAATGAATAAGGAAGACCAAAGAAGAGTTGATGCTTTTGAGTTGTATTGGTGAAGAATACTGAAAGTACCATAGACTGCTAAAAGAACTAACAAATCTGTCCTGGAAGAAGTATAGCTGGAATGCTTCTCAGAAGTGAGACTGGGCAGACTTCATCTCACCTATTTTGGTTATGTTAGAAGTTACCATTCCCTGGAGAAAGATATCATGCTTGGTAAAGTGGAAAGTCAATGAAAAAGTGGAAGGCACTCAACAAGATGCATTGACACAGTGGCTGCAATGATGGGCTGAGACAAAGCAGTGATGGTTGGGCTGGTGCAGGACCAGACAGTGTTTTGTTCTTTTGTACATAGTGTTGTTATGTGTCGGAGGTGACTCACTGGCACCTAACAGCAAGAAAAACAAAAGAAAATTTATGTTTACACAAAATATATATGAGGTATTATACTCTATGCTAATCATCAAAATATGGAAACATCCCAAATGTCCTTTAATAATAGATAAACTAACTTTGGTATATCCATGTAATGGAATATTATTTAACATTATATAGGAAGAAACTCTTAAAATATATATCAGCTTGGAAGAATTTCAAAGACATTATATTGAGTGAAAAAAACTGTGAAAAGCTCACATTCCATACGGTCTTATTAAATAATATTCTTGATACAGCAAATTCTAGCAATAGAGAACACAACAGTAGTTGGCAGGGGATACTCTATCAGGCATATACTCCATTATTACATATCTCTCTATATTAAAATATATGATATACAATTAAGATTATGTTATAGTATATCCTTGTATAGTTGTATAAAATATAACTCATATATTCAAAGAACTACTATTATGTCATTACAAAAGAATGAAATATATGTTTTTCTATAAATAGACACTTAAAATTTCCAGGAATATTTTTAGGCTTTCCAAAGGAAAATAAATAAATAAATAAAAAGCATGGTGGTATCAATGTGCATAGAACACATCTTTTTTTTGTGTAAGAAATAAAGGAAAATAAAAATACACACAGGGATACATACATATTTAATTATACTTAAAAAAGAAACACAAGCACAATAAGTTTTTAAAAAAATGAATAATGTTATTGGGAGTGGAAAGTGGGTATGAAGAATGGAGATGACAGTGAGTGACAAGTTTAAGCATACATTTTATATAATAATAAAATTATATTTGTATATGTTCTCTTTAAAAATAGCAACATATTTAAGTGAATGAAAAAATATATAGTATTAAATAAAGACATGAAAAGAAAACCAATTGTATATTAAATTTCTAGTGTAGCCATAAAAAAATCCAACAACATATAAACACACAAACTTGTATATACAAATTTAGTGTAATACTTTATAAAGACACTTTATTGTGGTAGTAGTATTAATGTAATAATTACAAAATTAAGAGTTATTTAGTGTAAGATGGAGCAACTGAGGAAAATCATGATATTCTTGACAACTAAGATTTTCATTATGGAAAATGGTAATAATAAAAATAGAATATAGAATAAGAATGTTTAGCTTATTTAACTGGTGTTTAATAGAATTAGAAGTGTTGGTATGAGTTCATGAGTTGTTAAAATATATATTTCAAGCACATACGATTTTGATTATAAGCAGTATGTTTATTGTTTTTATTACAATTGTTTGTATATGCTTTCATTATATTATGGGAATCATTATTCTCCTGGGAAATCAAGAGTTGAGAAGTTGAAATGAGGTTAAAAGTTTGCTCAATTTTGGCCTAAAATGTTGACAAGCACAAATTTTTATGTGCATAGAAAATGCTCTTAAATAAATAAATGTTTCATAAGATTTTCAGTGGACAGTTGTTTTTTTTTTTTTCTCAGAAGTGGGTAGTCCTGTCCTACCTAGGCTTAGACTGGAATCTCTACTGAAACCTGTACGCTGTGGGTGACACACCTGTTATTTGAAATACAAGAGCATAGCTTCCAGCCTAAGAGTGTCATACCAGCCACCATAGTACAACAAACTGATTGATTTATTCAATCTGTATGCTGAGCAAATTATCTGAGAAAGTGGACTACGTGAAGAAAAATGTAGCACCAGGATTGGTGGAAGACTTATTAACAATCCGTGGTATGCAGATGACATAATCTTGGTTGCTGAAAATGAAGATGATATGAAGCACTTACAGATGAAGATCAAAGATTACAGTCTTCAGTATGGGTTACATCTCAACATAAAGAAAACAAAAATCCTTACAACTCCACCAATAGTCAAGTCATGATAAATGGAGAAATTATTGAATTTTCCACAGTTTTCATTTTAGTTGGACCCATCATCAATACTCATGGAGGCAAAAGTCAAGATATCAAACATTATATTGCACTGGGACAATCTGCTACAGAAGACTTCTTCTTCTTTTAATTGTGATTTGGGTGAAATTTTTCAGAGCAAATTCACTTTCCATGCAACAATTCACATACACTTTGTCTCATGACATTGACTACAACTTACCCCAATGAAACAGCTCCCTTCCCACTTCTTCTGATAGTTACCTCTTCCCTGTGTCCACCCCTCCATGAACTCCTGCTCCCTGAGCTGTCTCCCTGTGCACAAACAGCCCTTCTCTCTCCTATGATTGTTCTCTCCAAGGACTGCGTCTACCTCAGGTAAATGTTCATATGCCTGACTTTTGTTTGGCTGGAAGCCACAGATGTGGGTTCAATTCCAGACCTGAAGGGCAGATTGGGGCCATAGTCTCAGTGGTTCCA
>NW_006922397.1:310007-310679 GCF_000298275.1 Orycteropus afer afer | reverse complement strand
GAGCTCTGGTAGCATAGTGCCTAAGGCACTTGACTACTAACCAGAAGGCTGGTTGTTCAAACCCACCAGCCACTCCTCGGAAGGAGATGGAGCAATCTACTTCCATAGTGATACTGACTCGGAAACACAAGGAGGGGTCGCTAGGAGTCAGGGGTGATTCGACAGCACATAACAACAACAACAACAACAACAAGAAGTAGCTATTGGAAATGGTATTGATTTCCTTATTTCTTTTCCAGAAATCTCTTTGCTGGTGTAGAGGAATCCAATTGATTTTTAAATGTTGATCTTGTATCCAGCCATGATGTTAAATCTGTCAATTAGTCCCAGTAGATTTTTGACTGAGCCTTTTGTATTTTATAGGTATAGGATCATATCATCAGCAAACAATGATACTTTGACTTCTTCCTTATCAATTTTAATGTCTTTGATTTTCCTTTCTTGCCTTATGGCCCTGGCTAGGACTTCCAGTACAATGTTGAATAAAAGTAGTGAGAGAGGGCATACTTGTCCGCTTCCTCTTTGCAAGTGGAATGGTTTCAGTCTCTCTCCATTGAGAATAAGGTTGGCTGTTAGTTTTGCATAGATGTTCTATATTATGCTGAGGTATATCCCTTCTATTCCTATTTTGCTGAGTTTTGATCAGGAATGGATTTTGGATTTTACCAAATG
>NW_006922397.1:291331-309394 GCF_000298275.1 Orycteropus afer afer | reverse complement strand
TAATGTTGAACCATCCTTGTATAGCTTATATGAACCCCACTTGGTCATAATGAATGATTTTCTTGATATGCTGTTGGTGTCTATTGGCTAAAATTTAGTTGAAGATTTTTGCATCTACATTCATGAAGGATATTGGTTTGTTGTTTTCCTTTTGAGTGATGTCTGCCTGGTTTTGGTATCAAGGTTATGTTTGGTTCAGAAAATGAGTTAGGGAGGATTTCATTCTTTTCTGTGTTTTGGAATAGCTTGAGTAGGATTGGTATCAGTTCTTCTCTGAACGTTTGGTATAATTCTCCAGTGAAACTGTCTGAGCCAGGTCTTTTTTGTTCTTGTTGGTAATTTTTCGATGACTTGTTCAATTTCTTCTTTAGTTATAGATGTGTTAAACTTTTGCATGTCAGTCTGTGTTAGTTTAGGTAAGTTGTGTGTTTCTAGAGATCTTCCCATTTCTTCTAGATTTTCAACTTTTTGGAGTACAGTTCTTCATGGTATCCTGATGCTATCCTTTTTATTTCAGTTTTTTTCTGTTGTGATTCCACCCATTTCATTTGTTATTCAAGTTGTTTTCTCACCTTCTTTTCCTTTGTTAAATTTACCAGTGGTTTGTCAATTTTATTAATCTTTTCAAAAAACCAACATCTGGTCTTGTTGATTTTCTCTATTACCTTTCTATTTCCAGTTTATTGCTTTCTGTGTAAATCATTTTTTCCATTCTTCTAGTGACTGTAGGCTTTTCTTGCTGTTCCTTTTCTAATTATTGGAGATGTTGATTTACAGTGTTGGTTTTCAGTCTTTCTTCTTTTTTGATATGTGCAGTTATTGCTATAAATTTGCCTCTGATCACTGTTTTTGCTGTGTCTCAAAGATTTTAGCATGTTGTGTTTTCACGGAATTTTTGAATTTCAATTTTGATTTCTTCTCTTACCCAGTCTTTCTCAAGGAGGGTGTTGTTCAGTTTCCAGTTGTTTTCTCTTTTTCCATTGATCTTCCTATTCTTGATTTCTAATTTGATAGCATTGTGATCTGAGAAGATGCTTTTCAGTGTCTGAGTATTTTTAAATTTTTTAAGGCTTGCCTTATGGCCTAACATATGGTCTATCATGGAAAATGTTCCATGTGCACTGTAAAAGAATGTATATTGTGCTTTTGTTGGGTGAAATGCTCTGTAGACATCTATAAGGTCAAGTTGGTGGATTGTATTGTTTAGCTCTTCTGCATCTTTGTTGAGTTCCTTTCCAGTTGTCTGTCTTTCATTGAAAGTGGTGTATTAAAGTCATCCACTATAACTGTGGAGTCATGTATTTGCCTTTTCAACTCTTTTAAAGTCTGATTTATGTATTTTGGGACTCTTTCATTGGGTCCATAGATACTTATTATGGTTATATCTTCTTGTTCAATTGATCCTTTAATCATTATATCATGTCCTTCCTTGTCTTATATGGTGTTTTTGTCTTAAAGTTAATTTGATCCAAAATGAATATTTCCACTCTTGCTCTTTTATGGTGGCCATTTGCTTGATGTATCATTTTTCAGCCTGTGAGTTTTAGTCTATTTTTGCTTTGTCTCTAAGGTGTGTCTCTTATAGACAGCATATTGATGGGTTTTGTTTTCTTATCTAATCTGCCAGTCTCCTCTCTTGAGTGGTGCTTTTAACCAATTAACATTCAGCATAATTATTGACAAGTATGAATTGGTAGCTGGGAACTTTGGTAGCATAGTGCCAAAGGCATTTGACTGCTAAACAGAAAGTTGGCGGTTCACACTCCCCAGCCACTCCATGGGAGGTAGGTTGGACAATCTACTTCCTTTGTGATATCACCTCAGAAACCCAGGAAGGGGTCCCTATTTGTTGGTTATGACTTGACAGAACCTACCAACAACAACATGAATTGGTTGTTATCATTTTATTATGTGTTTTTTCACGGTGTCCCTGGTTTCTTTGTTCTGTATTATTTTCTGTGCTGAGCTCATTATGTTTATGTATCATATTATCATTTCCTTTGCTGCTGTTCTTTTAGTATTTGCTGAATATTTGTGTTTTTCCTCTTTTTTGTTGTGATGGCAACATTTATCATTTTCTTTGAGGTTACCCTGTGATTTATAGTTTTCTCCCAAAAAAACTCCACTATTTTTTGCAACTCTTTTGATTTTCTCATCATTTAGAAGTTCTGTAACTACATAATATTTTCATTCTTTTTGGTTTGCAGTTGTCCTCATTTGCCAATTGATGTCTCTGGTTGCCTGTTTACAATCTTGTAAGCTTATTTTACTTTGGATATGTCCATAGTTCTGGTTTCTGGGTTATGTCATCTCATGTATTAATGATTGGCTGTTATTTGCTGTTTTTGGTTCTCTGTTCAAAGGACTCCCTTTAGTATCTCTTGTAAGGTTGATCTGGTTTTAACAAAGTCCCTTAATTTATTACTGGTTGTCCTTTGTAAGTAACTTTTGTTTTTTCCCATGCTCCCTTCAAGATTCTTTCTTTGTCTTTGTTTTTGATTTGTTTGATGATGGTATATTGTGCTGATTTTCTTTGGGGTCTTTCCTGTTTGGGTTTCATTGGACTTTCTGTATGAATGTATTCTCATCTTTCATCATATCAAGGAAGTTTTCTTCCAATAAACATGGACAATTTTCTCAGTGGTTTTATCTTTCTTTTCCTGTTCTGGAATTCTAGTGACATGCAGATTATTCCTTTTGATGGTATCCTATATGAACCTTAGGCTTTTTACATTTTGTTTTGATTTTTTCTCTGATTGATCCCTTTCCAAAGAAGTGTTTAGGTATTTGTCTTCAATCTCATTAATTCTGTCTTCCATTGCATTGATTCTACTCCTTTGCAGTTTAAATGTGCTATTTCTGACAATTTAGTATTAATCTTCTGGATTTCTATCTGTAGATTTTGAATCTTTTCTAATTTTCATTTATTTTGTCATTTTGTTCTTGTATTTTCTTCCAAAATTCGTCTATGGTTTTGTCTGTGTTTTCCTTGAGATGTCTCTCAATCCTTTGAAGATACCTTAGTATAATTATTTTGAATTCCTTCTCAGGGAGTTCCCATGCTTCTTCTTCTCAGGGATGTGTCATGGGTCTGTATCCTGCTTCCTCCTTTCTACCACTTTATCTTGCTTCCGTGTGTGGACTGTAATGTTCTGTTTTCTTTGAGACACTGTGATGTATTTATATCTCTGTTAACTGTTTTTGAAGAGCAATAAGAGTGAGTCGAGGTCTTCTTGGTGGTTGTTTATGATAGGAGGTCATGGCTTTCACTCAGTAAGTGAAAAAGAAGGAAGTGGGGATGTAGTTATGCCATATAGGGACAGTTGCTGTCTCTCACTCAGTTGCATAAAAATAACAATTGAATAACCATCAAGAAAGTAAAAGCAAATGGACAAAAAACACACCATGTAATCACATGGGTACAGTAACAAAAAAAGAAAAAAGGGAAACAAAACAATAAATAGCCCACAATATCTGGGGAGAGGGCAAAAAGAAAAAAAGGTAGAAAAGAAGAATAATGAAGAAAACAATAGGAAAAACAGAAAGAAAAACAAGGAACAGGGTTAACCATGAAAAAGGAAAAAAAAAGTAACCTGGAACAAGGAAAAGAAAAGAAGCTGAAAACTAGAACCTGGGAAGGAAAGAATAAAGAATAATAATAAAAAGGAAAAAGGTAATATTTATAGTAGTAGTTTTAAAACAGACAAATAGAAACAAACTAAAAAAAATGAAAAAAGAAAAGAAAAAAATCAGGGCAGAGTGGGGCAGGTCTCCCAGCCTCAATTGGAGCACAAAGACTGGGATGGAATTCCTGCTGGCCTAGAAAGTGGGTAGGAGTGAGGGATGGCCACACTTCCGTTCGCTAAGATGATGTGGGATGTAAGAGTAGCAAGGAAAATGTCACACCTTTCCAGTCGTCTGTTTCCAGAACATCCTTTTGGTTCCTGGCAAGTGGAATCTATTCTTAAGTTCCTGGAATCTGGGAGAACACTGTTGCTTTAAATATCCAAAATGGTCAAATCACTTTTATACAGTCAAAATGGCTGCTCCCTCTAGACAGGCAAAAGTTCACAGCTCAGCCTGCCTTCATCTTTGCTGGTTCCTTTTTTATTCACCAGCCACCAGAGCTCCTCAGCACAGTCCTGGCTAGCAGGGTTGATTTCTAAGTTAATTCTTAAGTCCTACCCACTTGGCAATATCCAAGCTGTCTGCACCATCAGGATCACTGCCAGACTGCAGCACCATATGTCTCCTTTTTTGGTGTTTTCATGCAAATTCTTCTGCTAGTGGGAGTTTAGTCGACTTCTATATCCTTCCCTTCAAAGCGCAGGGCTCCAGGACTATCTTCGGTATCTTTGTTAATTGGTTCCTCTTTTCTTTGATGAAGAGGGTCTGTGCAGTTTTTCTATCTATTCCACCATGTTACTGAACTCCCTACAAAATACTTCTTTAAAGTTTTAAAGAAAAACAACATCACTTTGAAGACTAAGTTGTGCCTGACTCAGTCATGATATTTTATTCACCTCATATGCATGTGATAGCTAGACAATGAATAAAGGAAAACTGAAGAAGAATTGATGCCTTTGAATTGTGGTGTTGGTGAAGAGTACTAAAAATATCATGGATTACCAGAAGAATGAATAAATTTGTTCTGGAGGAAGTGTAGCCAGAATGCTTCTTAGTAGTGAGCATAGTCAGGCTTCATTTTATCTACTTTGGTCGTGTTTTCAGAAGGTACCAATCCCTGGAGAAGGATATCATGCTTGGTAAAGTAAAGGCTCAGTGAAAAAGGAGATCCTCCACGAGATGGATTGACACAGTGGTTGCAACAGTGAGCTCATGCAAAGCAGATATTGTGAGGATGGTGCATGACTGGACAGTGTTTGGTTCTGCTGTCCATAGGGTCACTATGAGTTTGAACCTTTTTGAAAGCACCTATCAACAAAAGCAACAACATATAAATACACATAATAATCCATTAATGTAAAGTGAAAATTAACTAATCATGAGGAATTAAAATATAAAAAATGGATGTATAATCAGCTTTTCTGGAATGATTATTTCTGTGACATAAAAAAAATAACATAATAATAATTTATTCTTTAGTTTCTATTAATGCAATTCTTGGGGAAAAAAAGAAAAATCCTGACTTAGACCATTAGTTATGTTGTTATGTGCCATTGGGTCAGACCTGAATCATAGAGACCCCTCCTTGGGTTTCCCGGGCAGTATCACTACGGAAGAAGATTGCTCAACCTTCCTTCTGAGGAGTGGCTGGTGGGTTTGAACCGTCAGCCTTCTGGTTAGCAGTCAAGTGCCTTAGGCATTATGCTACCAGAGCTCCTTAGACCGTTAGATTAAATAGAATTGTCACTCTACAATTTAGTTTTCTTTTTCAACTTATATTATTAAATTAGCAGTAAAGCGAGTCCACAAAATTTTGATGGCAGTAATTTATACTTAACAAGATGAGAAGAATATTCTCTTTAGAATTCTATTTTTTTTTCCTTAAGGGAAAATAAGCATAATATGAGTTACAAAATAAATTCCAATAGCAGTTTTATATATAAATTTTGAGTTTACTTCTCTGTGTATCTCTTTTTGTTTTGCTCATTTTTTTTTCTTCTGCAGAAACTTCACATTGGTAATAAAATCTATGAAACTGAGAACACAAAAAAAAAATGTGGGTTAATTCTAGATTTTCTAAGCTAAGATGAAAAATTGGTATTTGTAAAGATGTTAATATGATACTAAATTTTATACATTTAAGGAGCTAGTTGAAATTGAATGTAAAATGGGTTAGATAAAGTGGGTACTTTTGAATATTTTAGGGTGGTTTAATAAATCAATGCATAGAAAATTTGTTGATTTATGTGTATGCCCAGGTAGGTGTGTGTCCAAATCTTTTGTATGTAAGTATTTCCTGTGTCTAATAATGAATGTTTCTGACCATGAACCTGGATTTATGTTCCATAGGAATCAGGTGCGGTAAGTGGCAAAGACATTATTGAAAAGAGTATCTTTTTCTGTTTTGTTAGTTATCAGTCCATTTGTTGAAAAGCAAGGTTATATTACCTAGCAATATGTTAAAAAAAAAAAAAAAAAACCTCTTATTTTTCTAAATGCACTTATTCCTTATTAACATTAATATATACAATCATAAATTTAACACTATTTTAAGATATAAGATCTATCATTGATGATTTTACTTAATTAATTAATTTTCTTTTCTATCTGTAGTGGAAATTTGAAGTACCTACTTACTCTGGTAGTGTAGTGCCTAAGGCACATGACTGCTAACCAGAAGGCTGGCGGTTCAAACCCACCGGCCACTCCTCGGAAGGAAGATGGTGTAATCTATTTCTGTAGTGATACTGCCTCGGAAACCCAAGGAGGGGTCGCGATTAGTCGGGTCCAACTCCACAGCACATAACAACAACAACAACAACTTACTACAAAGATAATCTTCATATATGGTACATTTGCTTGTAACTATATGTAACAGGAAAAGACAAATTATAAACAAACAAACTAAGCACCTCCATTTGTTGCTAATTTTTCAGGTTAATAATGTCCATTACTCTAGATTCTCATTACACTTTTGATTGCTCATGACTATTATTAAAGCTGACTTTAACATTCATACTTATTTCCTGATATGCTTACATTTACACCAAATGATCTTACAAAGCAGATGGGATGATCACATATCATATGAACTTTCCTGATTGTCTACTAAATGAAATAGAAATCCACTGGATTAGTAAGGAAAGTTATTACCCTCAATAACATGTTATTAACAAAGACATGGGTCCTATTTTTCTAATTATGCAGACAAATGCAAGGTATTTAATTGTATTTGCTTCAATAAGAGGGAATTCTTAATGTAATTCTCCATCCACATGAATAATAGCTGCATTATATATGCTAAGACCATAAGTTTTATTTATAAATACAAATAATCAAGTAAAATACTTAGGGAAAATATATTATTACTTTTAGGCTCATGTTGATCAATCAACTGGTGTATCAGCCGGTCTGGGTGTTTTTACAAAAGGCTATTGACTTGTTTCTTATAACTTTGTTTAGACAAAAGGAGTCAAATTAGTAAATGTAGGTAAAAAAGTAAGTAGGTCTATAAAATACAGCAATATTTACAGTTTCAAAATATTTATCATAGCAAATTTTAATCTTTACTAAACTCACTACATTTTCAAATTATTAATATATAAACATATACTAAACAAAACTAACCAAATTCTCTGTCACTGAGTCGGGTCCAACTTTTAGTGACCCCTCCTTGAGTTTTTTGAGGTGATATCTCTAAGGAAGTAGATTGCCCAATCTTCCTTCTGAGGAGTAGCTGGTGAGTTTGAACTACCAGCTTTCTGGTTAGCAAATGCCTTAGGCACTATGCCACCAGAGCTCCTATATATAAACACACAGACAAATTTAATTACTCTTTAGAATCTTGAATATGTGCAGATTTGAGAATTGATCAGCAGATATTTTTTGTTTATTTCAATCTTTCTTCATTCACTCATTCAACCAATTTTGGTTGATTGAATAATATTATCCAACCCTGAGATTTTGTAATAGTTTTCTAATTTCACAATTTGAAGAATATTCATAAGAGGTGCATTATCTTTTTCCTCCTGTACCAGACTATATTAGTCTTCTCACAAATACTTTCAGCAGTTTTTTATTAAACAATGCTACAAAGAAAAAAAAAAAAAAAACAGAAAATGATATATTATCATTTATATAAAGAAATAATTATGTATGATGTAATTTACATTATTTATACACCACATTTTATCTGAGCCAAGAATTTATCACTAGCCTCATTACCAAAAACTAAACCAAACTCAATGTCATTGAATCGAATCCAATCATAGCGATCTCTCCTTGGGTTTCCAAGGCTATATCTCTAAGGAAATAGATTGCCCAGTCTTCCTTTTTAGGAGTGGCTGGTGGGTTTGAACCATCAGCCTTCTGGTTAGTCTTAGACTGAACACCACTGAATCACCTTCCAACTTCTATTGTTGTTGTTGTTGTTGTTATGTGCCATCGAGTCAGCCCTGACTCATAGCGACCCTTCCTTGGGTTTCCGAGGCAGTATCACTACGGAAGTAGGATTGCCCAACCTTCTTTCCGGGGAGTGGCTGGTGGGTTTGAACCGCCAGCCTTCTGGTTAGCAATCAAGTGCCTTAGCCACTATGCTACCAGAGCTCCCCCAACTTCTATTAGACAAAACAAATGTAGTGGTCACAGAAAGTGTGTTTCAGATTTAAATTTCTAACCATATATAATTTTGGAAATTTCTGTCCTGAATATGTGACATTAGAGAAAATAGAAAACTATAACTTTTTATGGTGACATAAAAAAATACACAGAATTACTGATTTAAAGACTTTTTTCTAAGTCTACTCAAACATGGTATTTGGACTATTAAGGTACATTCAAATGCAATTTGAAAATTAACAAAGACTGAGTATGAGTTTTTGTTAATTTTCTGATTATGTTTGAATGTAACTTAATAGTCCAAATACCATGTTTAAGTTGACTTTGAAAAAGTCTTTAATGAGTTGTGAGCTCTGGCAATGTAGTGACTTTGGCATTTGACTGCTAACCAGAAGGATGGTGGTTCAAACTCACCAGCTACTCCTTGGAAGGAAGATTGGGCCATCTACTTCTGTAGAGAGACCTTCTCGGAAACCCAAGAAGGGATCACTTTGAGTTGAACCAGACTCAACAACAGTGAGTTTGGTTTTTGGTTTGGAAGTATGAGTTAAATATGTTCTAGTATATTTATTTTAATTCTATACATACATAGGTGTTCTTGCACAAAAGTTAAAAATGTAGATTTTAAGGGAAAAAGGGGTTGAATATGTACGTGAGTGTGTCAGTTTCTTGTTAGGATCATATTTAGACAAGATCACTTAGGTTCTATTTATATTTTACAGAGTAATTTATTTTTTAAGGTATACTCATTGAGGAAATAACAGGAAAATTTTCATATTTAAATGAGTATGATTTTGAAGTTTAGCAGAAACAATTTCTCAGGATAGGTAACCCACAATTCAGTCATTCCTTCACTTAACTTTTATATATTTACATTATGCAAATACTAACATTATATATTTACTAATACTTATTAAAGCATATCAAGATCAAGAGATACTAGAGCTTTTACATTCAAGATACTTAGTATAAAGAAAGTGCATAAAACTATGCACACTGAGATAATCCAAGGAAGAATAAAGTATGTGTCTAAGCAGTTGTGAGATATTCACTATCAACTTTCACTGAATTGTGAAATCTCTTATACTGCTTAAGGGTCAACAAAGATTTTATTGAGAAGGTTTTACTGAGGATAAGGAACTGAGGATAAACAGTCTGAAAAATATCACCCATACAATGATTGCAATATTTGAAATGTCTAATTATAATGGTGGAAACAAGATGGGGCAATCTACTTCCGTAGTGATACTGCCTCGGAAACCCAAGGAGGGGTCTCTATGAGTCGGGTCCGACTCGAGGGCACATAACAACAACAACAACAACAATTATAATGGAGTCAGTATAATTCATCATCAAACACACACCCACCATTTCCCAAATGTTTCTTATCACTGGGTCCCTTGATTTTGGATTGAATTTGTCACTTCAGTAGAGCAATGGGCTCAATTATGTTTTCATGAGTCAAGTGTCCATCCCTCTACAAATAAAGGAGAGTGCATTAGTTATAGCAAAATTTAGTTTCAGTCACCAGCAATTCTAGATGTTCACTAGGCTGTAGTCAGGAAACCGTCCACCTTAGCTAAGTAAAGTTGAATTGTCCTTTGCCTCTTTTATCCTTAGAATTTTCACATATACATATAGTGCTGGGAGCAAGGATGTCTCCTTGAGGACTAAGGTGCACCTGACATAAGCCATGGTATTTTTAATCACCTCATATTCATGTGAGACATGGACAATGAAAAAGGAAGACTGAAGAAGAGTTGATGCTTTTGAGTTGTGATGCTGATGAAAAATGCTGGGAGTACCATGAACTGCTGAAAGAACTAACAGATCTATCCTGGAGGAAGTGCAGCTGGAATGCTCCTTTGAAGCTAGAATGGCCAGACTTTGCCTCATCTACTTTGGTCATATTGTCAGAAGGGACCATTACCTGGAGAAGGATGCCAGGCTTGGTAAGGTGGAAGGTCGACGAAAGAGGGGAAGGCCTTCAACGAGATGGATTGACATGGTGGCTGAGACAATGGGCTCAAGTATAGCAAGGATCATGGAGCTGGCACAGGATCGGGCAGTATTTCATTCTGCTGTGCATGGGATCGCTATGAGTCAGAAACAACTCGACAGCACCTAACAACAACAATATTATCATATACAAAATAAAGAGACTAACAATATTATCTATATATCATTTATAGCCCTCTATAGTGTTCTGGAATAATGAAAACTGTCTTCTTTGGCATAACTGTGGGTACTAGCCAAATGAAACAGAGTTCTCTAGATAGATTGCTTTGGTGTCAGTGAATATCTGATTTGATCTAAAATAAGTGGAGTCAAGTGAAATTAGCAGGGTTTTGGCCCTAAAAGACTTGGACACTGGGGATCAATTAAAGGAAAAAAAAAAAAAAAAAAAGGAATGTCTAAGGCTTGAGAATGAAAGGCTTTCTATATAAAATATAACATCTTAACCTTCTGTCTTTCAACACGGAAATTTGGATAAATTAGGTGTGAAATGTTTACTTGGATTGGCACAAGAAAGATAACAAGAAAGCAACATTTTTGGAATCAATTACTATATATGTAAATGGAGGAAAATGATAGAAAGGAGAATGATGCTATTTTCTTATTCCCAAAATATCTAAAAACAGAACCTTCAGACATCTATAGGTTGTATGTTTCAGAGAATAGTCAGTGTCAGGAACAAAGAAGAATGTAACTTACATGTCTGTGGGAGTGCCTTCTTGGTAAATTTTAGCAGACAAAGAAGAGATATTCCTCTTAGAAAGAGATCTTGGTTTAGTGCTGAGCATACTGATTAATGACACACTCTGTCAGCATAGTTTGAAAGTTTGTGTGGTAAAAATATGTGTTTAAAATTTTAAAATAAGTCAAAGAACTCTTAACAGGAAATTTTGCCATTATAAAACTACTGCTCTTGAAATACAAACTCAACCACTTCAGACAAGGTGAGTCATAATGACATTATTGAATTTAATTGATATTGGTTAGCTTTAACTTCTGAGGTACAATTTGGGTATGAGGTTTTCCAGTCATAGGGAAACTCTGCTGCACAGAGAACACTGCAGTTCTAAGTCAAAGTGGAAAATGTAAACATGATTTTAAATTTCAGGAAGAGAAAATTTGAACCTATAAAAATTCTACAATGTGCTTCTCTGAAATGTTGTGGTTGTAATTAAGACAGTTAACCTTTCTGGGTGAAGCCTTTTACTTATTACACAAATAGAATGACTAAAATAAATTGATAGCTACTGAGGACCCATTATGGCCTAATCACTGTGCTCATCATGCACATGGAGCTCACTTAATTCTATTTTCATTAATCTCAACTTCCCCTGAAGTTGTTGAGGTTGATTTTACTGACGCTAAACAACCAATCTGCTCATCAGTCTTGACTCTTTTGTTTCTAAGACTTTTTAAAAGTGTGCAATATCTGCACTTTGTTAAAATAAATTCAGATGCTGCAACTGGTAAACTTACAAACATTATGCCCACTAAATTGATTATTTTTTAAATTAACTATAAATTTCAGCAATGTGCTTCTAATGATGCTCAAGCATGATAGTCATTTTAGTACCAACTTGTAGCCACAGAAAGTATTCTGCATGTTATAATGTAACCAATGGAGCTATGCTTGAGGTATTTATGTAACATTAAAACAAGTCCCATACACAATAATGAAAGCTGATGGCATCAGTGGAAATAGAACCAAAGCACTAAATTAACTCATGTGTTTAACTTCCTTAAGGTTTCAGGACCAGATACCTGGGATCCAGACAGTGATATTATCTTCCATAGCTTAACAACATGAATAATTTCAATTTAGAAAAAAAAAAAAAAGTCATTGTAACCTTCATTAAATAATCTCTCTAATGCTCTGGATGCTATTCTATGCAACAGAAAATCAAAATATCAATGTGTGTATCCCTCAAAATATTGGCCCACAGTGCATGTCATATGTCCAATGTTACTATAGGAATACACCACAAGGAGAAATGACTAAACAACATTGTTCTTCATTGAAATCTAGATTAAACAACAGAATGAGAAAATAATCCTGAAAGGCTCTTCTCTCCTAATTTCTTGGCAAGGTATATTAGATTGATTTTTGAACTGAAGTTAACAACCATTTATCAATGTGAGCTGCCATTGATTGATTAACGTCTCCATTAAGTTCACTTCCAAAGGCAAACAAAAGGTAAGAGCGTATTATGAGTTAGCACAAGAGATATGCAAGGCAGATGAGATAGAAGTATACATCAGATATGAACTTACCTCTAACTAGGGTAGCTGACCTCCAGTTTGCTCAGAATTGACTGTGGGGGTTCGTGGGTTGTGGGGCTTTCATTTATAAAATTAGAACAGGCTGCTGTATACCAAGACAAGCTGTTGATCCTATCAATAAATGTCAAATGAGGATGCTGTGCACGCAAATTAAATTAAGTATCTACTAATTTCATTTGTACATTTCCTGTAAAAACACCCATGTTCAAGGTTATAATAACCCTGTAAACAGTTGTCCTTTAGTTAACTCTGACTCACAGTGATCCCATGTGTGGAAGAGTAGAACTATGGTCTAAAGCGTGGCTGAGAAAAACGGTCTGGTGATTTAATTTAAAGTAAATAAATAAATAAATAGAAACCCTGTGGCGCACACTTCTACTTTGACACACAAGAGATCTCCATGAGTCAGAGTTGACTCAATGGTAACTCTTTTTAAGGTTATATTATTGTTATGTTTATCAGGTGCTGTCAAGTTGGTTCCAACTCATAGTGATGCTGTAGAACAGAAAAAAAAAAAAAAAAACACTGCCTGGTCCTGTGCCAACCTCACAATCATTGCTGTTTGAGGCCCTTGTCACAACCATTGTATCAACCAATCTCTTTGAGGGTCTTCCTCTTTTTGCTGACCCTATATTTTTTCCAAGCAAAATGTCCTTCTCCAGGTATTCATCCCTCCTGATAACATCTTCAAAGTTCGTTTGACAGTGTAATCATCCTCTTTCTAAGGAGAACTCTGTCTGTATTTTTTGTAAGGGAAAATTCTTTGTACTTTTGGCAGTTCATGATATGTTCAATATTCTTCATCAGCACCATAATTCAAATGCTTCAGTTCCACTCCAGTTTTTCTTATTCATTGTCCAGCTTTTGCATGCATATGATGCAATTGAGAAAAAAAAAGGCTTAAATCTTGAGAACTTTAGTCCTCAAGGTGGTATTTTTGTTTTTTAACACTTTAATGAGCTCTTTTGCACAATTTACCAATGCAATATGTCCTTTGATTTCTTGACTGCTCCTTTCCTAGGTATTGATTGCAGAAACAAGTGTAATGAAATTACTGACAAACTCAATACTTTCTCCATTTACCAAGATGTTACTTATTGGTCAGATTGTATGTTTATTTATTTATACTGAGATGTCATATACACTGAAAGATGTAGTCTTCAATCTTTATCAGTAAGTGCTTAAAGTTCTCTTTATTTTAGACAAGCAAAGTTCTATGATATGGATATAGTAGGACCTGAACGAGTTTTACTCCAATCCTTGTTCTGAATTTTTCTTCATATAGTCCAGCTTTTAGGAATATTTTCTTAGCATACAGATTGTATATGTATAGTAAAGTGATACAACCCTGACACATATCTGTACCCATAGCAAACCATGAAATATCTCCTGGTTGTGTTTAAACTGCTAACTCTTGGTCTATGTACAGGATCTGATGAACCACCACCATTTATATTAGCAGCCAAGTGCTTTAACTATTGCATCACCAGGACTCCTATAAAGAGAGTAGGGAGATTAAAACTAGTGTAAATTTGAAACTTTGAGACACATAGCCTTTTTTTTTCTTACATTACCTGTTTTTTTTTTTTAATCATCCCCTCATATTCTGTAAATTTAAGAGTAAATACCTACTTTCTTTTAGATGAAAATTAGTATTCATAGATATGAAGAATAATTTTCTCAAATATAATTAGCAATTAAATACAAATTTGTATATCTTCTTGCTTCAAATTTCTAGTTATATTGTTATTCCACATTTACTCATTATTTTATTAATGATTATGTGTACAGTATCTGATTTATCTCAATTTAAATTGCATATTGAGATTAAAAAAAAAATGTTTATTATTGACTCACAAGGACTCTACGTGTGTCAGAAGAGAATTTTAATCCATAGGCTTCTCAATGGCTGATTTTTCAAAGTTAGATCATCAAACTTTTCTTTCAACACACCTTTGGGTAGACTTGAATCTTCAACATTTGGATAAATAGCCTAGCTCCTAAACTTTTTCAACCACCCTGGAACCCATATGGAGATAAAGAGTGCTTTACTCCTGTAGTTTGCTTTTAATGCATTAGATTTGAGCAGAGTAATCACAAAGCTGTTCAACCAAAGAAGCTTGTACAAGCAGAGTGTGCTCTGAATTCTACATTGATTTATAACTTAAATATGTTTGGAATTATCCTATTAGAACCTCATTAAATAATGTAATGAAAGTCAAATATAAATTTTTTTAGTATAAGGAAATCAAGAAGAAATGAAATTTTCCGTACTGTTGAATTTTTCTAGCTTTGTATGCTAGTCTTTCATGGAAATATTATAATTCAACATCATTTTTATGTTTTTTGTCACCTTGGTTTTGTAATTATTTTCCCCCAACTCAGCCTCCTAAACAAAAATGAACTATGATTGTGACACTTCTTGAATTTCTAACAAACACATGCTTTTATCCTTTACTCAGTCTAGGTGTGACATTTCCTTAGTTATAGACATTATGTGTTTCTGTGTAAAGGGAGAAATCCTGATGCTATATTTCATCCAGGGTATCAATTCATTTAGTAATGTGGCGTTATTGATTTTTTAAACAAGAAAAATATGCAATTTAAAATTTGGTACAGCTCTTCACATTCTGTAACTTAAAAATCAATTGCCACTTCATAGAACTTTGATAAGCATGAATAAGATTGTGAGAAAGTTTGTGATATAAAAATGGAAAAAGCTATATAGCTGTCTCCTTGACAAATATTAACTGTGATAAATAAATGCAGTATCAGGGAACATAGCAAATGAATAATATCTTTAAATGAGGAAGCTAGTTGGGATGGTAATAACAGATGGGTCTGACTCATAGTGACCCCTCCTTGGGTTTTCAAGGTGCTATATCTATGGAAGTAGATTGCCCAATCTTCCTTCTGAGGAATGGCTGGTGGGTTTGAACTGTCAGCCTTCTGGTTAGCAGTCAAATGCCTTAGATACTACACCACCAGAACACCTAGATAGGTCATAGGCTATTTACTACAATTTTGTAGAAATAAAAATCAGTGACCTACTAGATAAAAATTGTCTTCATCATCAGCATGACACATTTATTCATTTAAAAAATATTCGCCAATTTTCTATTTTGTTGTAGGACTATTGATATTGAGAAGCACTGGTAACTAAAACATGTAAGACTCAATAATCATGGAGTTAAAAATTTTTGGGTGGAAGTAAACTCAAATATACAATATAAATTTATTCAACAATGAAGACAATAAAATAGCATAAGGAGACAGAAAGAGCATGACCATGTACTTATGGGATTTCAATAAAGACCCTACAAATAAGCAATATTTGAACAGGTCTAGTTAAGGAATATTCTACCTTAGAATGAACAGCAAACAAAAAGCCCTAGAATGAAAAGATATTTATCTTTTCTAGGAAAACAGCAAGGACCCCCATGTTTTCAAAACAGTGGACATAAGAAGGATGAAATAGGATATGCAGGCATTTGTATGTCAAATGCTAGGCCATGATGAGGATTTATATTTTGTTGTGGGTGAGATGAGAAGCCAGTAGAGTGTCGAGTGACAGTGTATATTTCTAGAGATTACATGGGATGCTCTGAGATGAACAGAGAGTTACAAGCAAATACATGTGTAGGGAATTCATTTGGAAGGAATGGAAACAGCCCCAGTAAGAAATGGGAAAAATGGCCTTTCTAGGTACTGGCATTTGAGGTATCAGCTGAGGTCAGAATCCAAAGGTTTTGAGACAAATTCTTGTTTTTATGAGAATTAAGAATAAATTCAAGAACCGTCAACTAGGCCTGTGGTTTCTCCTCCAGGGAGATAAACAATCATAATTTTAACCTTAATTCAGCAGAGATTAAAAAGATAAATCTGGAAAGAAGTATCAGTAGTTAGAAAGTATGGACTTGGTGATAGAAAGGACAATATATAGTGCATGATAATATTCTTCAAGATCAACAATTTATTCACCATAAATATCTTATTTAAATAAAATAACAGCAACTGTACTTGTGGACCTCAACAGATGGAATATACAAAAATCAAATCTACTATAGCTGTAGGAAGAGACAATGGAGAATCTCAAAATCACCAAACAGAACAAAGCCAGGGGACAACTATGAATCAGACTATTGATTACTACTACGCAACCTTAAGTTGAACCTGAAATAAATAAATAAATAGATAAAAAAATTCACAAGCACAAAAATATAACCTTGAGTATATCCCTACCTGAATTTAGAGATGATGTCAAGAATACACTTGAAGCTTAAACACTAAAGATCAAAGACAAGATGAGTTGTAGGATGACATCTAGGACACAATTTGAAGCGAGTAAAAGTCATGAAAAAGACAAGTAAGAAAGTAAAGACCAAAGTGCATTTCAGAAGAGTATAGAGTCTTAGACATCTTAATGTCTTTGTCAAACCTTTTACAATAGATTCTGGGCCAAATTGACCACTATTCTTTGAATAAAAATGCAACTTTTTTCAAGCTGTATCATTCAACATTATTTTACTTAACATCATTTCAGGGAAAGGGAGAAGAATTTTGGTTCCCTATAGGATAATGATTCTATGATCTGGTTAATGTTGTGAACCAGAGTCAGCAAAAGGCTGGTTTCTATGAGATTATGTTCCATATTTTTACCCATTCCAAAAAAAAGGTTATCGCACCGAATGTGGAAATTACCAAACAAAATCATTAATATTGCATGCAAGTGAAATCTTACTGAGTATAATTAAAAAATGTTTGCAGCAGTGTATTGACAGAGAACTTTCAGAACTGCAACCTGGGTTCAGAAGAGGATGTGGAATGAAGAACATCATTGCTAGTGTCGGATGGATCTTGGCTGTAAGTAGAGGATACCAGAAAGATATTTACTTGCATTTTATTGACTATGTGAAATCATTCCATTGTGTGGACCATAACAAATTATAGATAACATTGAGGAGAATGGGAATTCTAGAACACTTAATTGTACTCATGTGGAACCTGTACATAGACCAGAAGGCTGTCATTCGAACAGTACAAGGGGACACTACATGGTTTAAAACCAAGAAGGGGGTGTGTCAGGGCTGTATCCTTTCACCATACTTATTCATTCTGTATGCTGAGCAAATAAGTCTGAGAAGATGGATTATATGAATAAGAACATGACATCAGGATGGGAGGAAGACTCTTTAACAGCCTGCAATATGCTGACAACACAACTTTGCTTGTTGAAAGTGAGGATGACTTGAAGGAATTACTAATGAACATTTATGACTACAGTCTGCAGTATAGATTACAGCTCAATATAAAGAAAACAAAAATCCTCAAAACTGGAATAAGCAGCATCATGCTAAATGGAAGAAAGATTGAATTTGTCAAAGATGTCATATTACTAGGTTCAACAATCAACACCAATGGAAGAAGCAGTCAAGACACCAGATGAGAGAGGCGGGGCAAGATGGCGGACTAGGCAGAAGGATTGCACAGACCCTCTTCAACAAAGAAAAGGGAAACCAATTA
>NW_006922397.1:241254-274575 GCF_000298275.1 Orycteropus afer afer | reverse complement strand
AGCCAGAATGCTCCTTGGAAGCAAGAATGGCCAGACTTCGTCTCACCTATTTTGGTCATGTTGTAAGAAGGGACCATTCCCTGGAGAAGGATGACATGCTTGGTAGGTTGGAGGGTCGACGAAAGAGGGGGAGGCCTTCAAGGAGATGGATTGATACATGGCTGTGATGATGGGCTCAAGTATAGCAGGAATTGTGGGGCTGGCACAGGATCGGGCAGTGTTTCGTTCTGCTGTGCATGGGGTTGCTATGAGTTGGAAACGACTCGATGGCACGTAACAACAACAACAACATTGTATTTTCTCATTGAGGTACTGGAGTTTTCTATAAATTCTAGAGATAAGTCTCTTGTCTGACATGTCATTGACAAATATTTTTGTTTCCCAATCTGTAGGTTCCCTTTTGCCTCATTTAGAGAAATCTTTGGAAGCATATAAAAAGTTAATTTTTAGAAGTTCCCAGTTATTTAGTTTCTCTTCTGCTGTTTGTCGATTTTGGGTTATGTTTGATAGTCTATTTATACCATATATTAGGGTCCCTAAATTTGCACCTACCTTTTCCTTGAGGAACTTTATAATTTTAGGTTTCACATTCAAGTCTTTGATCCATCTGAAGTTAGTTTTTGTGTAGGATGTGAGGTACAGATCTTGTTTCGTTTTTATGCAAATGGATCTCCAGTTTTGCCAGCACCATTTATTAAACAAACATTCTCTTCCCCTTTAATAGATTTCAACCCTTTGTCAAAGATAGCTGACCATAGGTCAATGGATCTATTTCTGGGTTCTCAATTCTATTCCATTTTTCTATGTGTCTATTATTGTACCAATCCCAGGAAGTTTTGACTACTATAGCTCTATAGTAGGTTTTGAGTTCTGGCAGTGTGAGACCTCCTACTTTGTTCTTTTTCTTTAACCATGGTTTGCTCATCCGAGTTTTCTTCTCTTTCCATATAAAGTTAGTGATTGGTTTTGCTATATCCTTAAAAAATGTTGATGAGATCTGGACTGGGAGTGCATTGAATGTATAGATTGCTTTGGGTAGAATTGACATTTTTACAATGTTCAATGTTCCTGTCCATGAGCATGGTATGATCTTCCATTTATGTATATCTCTAATGGTTTCTTGAAGTTGTTTTTTATAGTTTTTTTTTTTTTTGTAATAGATCCTTTGTGTCCCTGGTAAGATTTATTCCCAAATATATTATTTTTTTGGTAGCTATTGGAAATGGTATTGATTTCCTTATTTCTTTTGCAGCAATCTCTTTGCTGGTGTAGAGGAATCCAACTGATTTTTAAATGTTGATCTTGTGTACAGCCAAAATGTTAAATGTGTCAATTAGTCCCAGTAGATTTTTGACTGAACCTTTTGTATTTTCTAGGTATAGTATCATATCTTCAGCAAATAGTGATACTTTGACTTCTTCCTTACCAATTTTAATGCCTTTGATTTTCCTTTCTTATCTTATGGCCCTGGTTAGGACTTCCAGTACAATGTTGAATAGAAGTAGTGATAGCAGGCATACTTGTCTGCTTCCTCTTTGCAAGGGGAATGGTTTCAGTCTCTCTCCATTGAGAATAAGGTTGGCTGTTGGTTTTGCATAGATGCCCTATATTATGCTGAGTTATGTCCCTTCTATTCCTATTTTGTTGAGAGTTTTGATCAGAAATGGATTTTGGATTTTATCAAATGTCTTTTCTGTATCAATTGATATGATCATGTGGTCCTTTCCTCTTTTTTTTTTTTTAAATGTGGTAGATGGTGTTGATTGTTTTTCTAATGTCGAACCATCCTTGTATACCTGATATGAACCCCACTTGGTCATAATGAATGATTTTCTTGATATGCTGTTGGAGTCTATTAAGATTTTGTTGAAGATTTTTACATCTATATTCATGATGGATATTGGTTTTGTGGATTGTATTGTTTAGCTCTTCTTCATCTTTGTTGAGTTTCTTTCCAGTTGTTCTATCTTTCATTTTAAGTTGTGTATTAAAGTCTCCCACTGACTGTGGAATCATCTATTTGCCTTTTCAACTCATTTAAAGCCTGATTTATGTATGTTTGGGCTCTTTCATTGTATCCATAGATATTTATTATGGTTATATCTTCTTGTTCAACTGACCCTTTAATCATTATATCATGTCTTTCCTTTTCTCATATGGTGGTTTTTGTCTTAAGGTTAATTAGATCAGAAATTAATATTTCCACTCCTGCTCTTTTATGATTGTGATTTGCTTGATATATCTTTTCCCAAACTTTGATATTTAGTCTACTTTTGCTTTTTCTCTCAAGTGTGTCTCTTGTAGACAGCATATTGATGGGTTTTGTTTTCTTATCTAATCTGCAACTCTCCTCTCTTGAGTGATAAATTTAATCTATTAACATTCAATGTAATTATCCACAACTATGATTTGGTAGCTGGGAACTCTGGTAGCATAGTGCCTAAGGCACTTGACTGCTAAACAGAAGGCTGGAAGTTCAAACCCAACAGCCACTCCTCAGAAGAATGTTTGGGCAATCTACTTCCATCATGATATCACCTTGGAAACCCAAGAAGAGGTCGCTATGGATTGGGTACACCTTGACAGCACCTAACAACAACAATAACATGAATTGGTTGCTATAATTTTGTTATGTGTTTTTTCATGGTGTCCCTGGTTTCTTTGTGCCATATTATTTTCTGTGCTGAGCTCATTATGTTTATGTGTTGTGTTATCATTTCCTTTGTTGCTGTTCTTTTAGTATTTGCTGAATATTTTTGTTTGTCCTTTTTTTTTATTTTGATGTGAAGGTTTATCGTTTTTCTTTGAGGTTACACAGTGCTTTATAATTTTCTCCCCAAATTTAGAACACTGTACTGTATCTTGCAACTCTCTTGACTTCCTCACTATTTAAAAGTTCTGTATCTGTGCAGTATTTTTCATCTTTTTGTTTTGTAATTATCCTCATTTGCCAATTGATGTCTCTGATTCCTTGTTTACAATCTTGTAAGCTTATATTACTTTGAATATGTCCATAGATGTGGTTTCTGGGTTATGTCATCTTGTGTATTAATGGTTAGTTGATGTTTGCTATTATTGGTACTCTGTTCAAAGGACTCCCTTTAGCAAATCTTGTAAAGTTGGTGTGGTTTTAACAAATTCCTTTAATTTCTGCTTATTTGATAATCTCCTAATTTCACCATCATATTTGAGGGGCAATTTTTCTGGGTATATTATTCTTGGTTGAACATTTTTCTCTTTCAGGGTTTTATATACACCATCCCCTTGCCTTCTTGCTTGCATGGTTTCTTCTGAGAAATCAGAGCTCATTCTTACTGGTTGTCTTTTGTAGGTAATTTTTTTTCCCCCGTGCTGCCTTCAGGATTCATCCTTTGTCTTTGTTTTTGGTTTGTATGATGATGATATGTCTTGGTAATTTTCTTTTGGGGTCTTTCCTAATTGGGGTTCATTGGACTTTCTTAATGGGTATATTCTCATCTTTCATCATATCAGGGAAGTTCTCTTCCAACAAATCTTGGACAGTTTTTCCCGTGGTTTTATCTTTCACTTCCTCTTCTGGAATTCCAGTGGCATGCAGATTACTCCTTTTGATGGTATCCCATATGAACCTTAGACTTTCTTCATTTTGTTTTGATCTTTTCTCTGATTGATCTCTTTCCAAAGAAGTATTCAGGTATTTGTTTACAATTTTATTAATTCTGTCTTCCATTGCATTGATTCTACTCCTTTACCCTTTCAATATGTTATTTATTTCTGACAGTTTAGTATTAATCTTTTCATTTCTATCTGTATATTTTGAATCATTTTAAGTATTCATTTATTTTGTCATTTTGTTCTTGTATTTTCCTCCAAAATTCTTCTATGATTTTGTCTGTGTTTTCCTTGAGATGTCTCTAAATCCTTGGAAGATACCTAAATATAATTCTTTTGAACTCCTTATTGGGGAATTCCAATGCTACTTCTTCCTCAGGGATATGTTCTCGGTCTGTATCCTGCTCCCTCCTTTCTACCACTTTGTCTTGCTTCTTTGTATGGACAGTGATGTTCTATTGTCTTGAAGACACTGTGATGTTATTGTATTTAAATCTCTGTTAACTGTTTGTGAAGAACAGCTATGGGTAGTCAGACTCTTCTTGGTGGTTGCTTTTTGTAGGAGGTCATGGCTCTCACTCAGTAAGTGAAGCTGCAAGAGATTTGGGTGTAGTTGTGTCATATGGGACTGTTGCTGTCTCCCACTCAGTTAGACAAAAATAACAATTGAATAACCATTAAGAAAGTAAAAGCAAAAGGACAAAAAAACACACCATGTAATCACAGAGGTACAGTAACCAAAAAAAGAAAAAAGCAAAACAAAACAAAGCAAAAAAAAAAAATAAATAAAATAGCCCACAAGATCTGGGGAGAGGGAAATATGAGAAAAAGGTAGAAAAGGAGAATAATGAAGAAAAAAATGGGAAAAATGCAGAAAGAAAAACCAAGAATGGGGTTAACCATGAAAAAAAAATTCAACCTGGAACAAGGGAAGGGAAGAATAAAGAATATTAATAAAAAGGAGAAAGTAATAATAATGGTAGTAGTTTTAAAACAGACAAATACAAACAAACTAAAAAAAAAAAAAAAAGAAAAAGAAAATTGGAGCAGGCAAGGCAGGGCACCCAGTTTCCATTAGACCACACAGACTGCAATGGGATTACTGCTGACCTAAAAGGTTGGTGGGAGAGAGGGATGGCCACACCTCCATTCACCAAGAGGGCATGGGATATACGAGTAACAAGAGGAATGTCACACCTTTCTAGTCATCTGTTTCTAGAATTTCCTTCTGGTTTCTGACAAGTAGAGCCTATTCTTAAATCCCTGGAATCTGGGAGAACACTGTTACTTTAAATATCCAAAATGGTCAAACCACTTGTAAACATTCAAAATGGCTGCTCCCTTTGGACAGGCAAAAGTCCACAGCTCAGCCCACCTTCCTCTTCGTTTCTTCCCCTTTCATTCACCAGCCACCAGAACAGTTCTCTGTGCAATCCCTGGCTAGCAGGTCTGATTTTTAGGTTAATTCTTAGGTCCTACCACCACTTGGCAATATCCAAGTTGTCTGTGTCATCAAGAATTCTGCCGGACCGCAGTTCCATATGTCTCCTTTTTTGGTGTTTTCATGGAAATTCTTCTGCTAGTTGGAGTTTAGTCCACTTCTATATCCTTCCCTGCAAAGGTCAGGGGTCCAGGATTATCTTCTGTATCTGTGTTAATTGGTTCCCCTTTTGTTTGTTGAAGAGGGTCTGTCTATGCAGTCTTTCTGCCTATTCCACCATCTTACCAGAACTCCCTACAAAATACTTCTTTAAAATTTTAAAGACCAACAATATCACTTAGAAGATTAAGGTGTAACTAACTCAAGCAGAGGTATTTTATTCACCTCATATGCATGTGATAGCTGTTGTTGTTGTTGTTGTTGTTGTTATGTGCAGTCAAGGCGGACCCGACCTACTGCAGCCCCTCCTTGGGTTTCCCAGGCAATATCACTGCTGAAGTAGATTGTCCCATCTTCCTTCCGAGGAGTGGCTGACGGGTTTGAACCACCGGCCTTCTGGTTAGCAGTCAAGTGCCTTAGGCACTATGCTACCAGAGCTCCTATGTGATAGCTAGAAAATGAATAAAGGAAAAGTGAAGAAGAATTGATGCCTTTGAAGTGTGTTGTTTGTGAAGAATACTAAAAACATCATGAACTACCAGAAGAATGAATAAATTTTTCCTGGAAGAAGTGTAGCCAGAATGCTTCTTAGAAGTGAGAAGGGCCAGACTTCAGACTTTATTTCATCTACTTTGGTCATGTTGTCAGAAGATACCAATTCCTGGAGAGGGATATCATGCTTTGGCAAGTAGAGGCTCAGTGAAAAAGGGGAAAATCCTCCATGAGATGGATTGAAACAGTGGTTGCAACAATGAGCTCATGCAAAGCAGATATTGTGAGGATGGTGCACTACTGGGCAGTGTTTGGTTCTGTTGTCCAGTGGGTCACTATGAGATGAAGCCTTTTTGAAGGCACCTATCAACAACAGCAACAACATATAAATATGTGTAATAATGCATCAATATAGAGTGAAAATTAACTTACGAGGAATTAAAATATTAAATATGGATGTCTAACCAGGTTTTCTGGAATGATTATTTCTGTGACATAAAAAATAACATAATAATAATTTATTCTTTAGTTTGTCTATTATGCAAATCTTGGGAAAAATATATACTTTCATGACCTAGACCGTTAGATGAAATAGAATTGTCACTCTCTACAATTTAGTTTTCTTTTTCAACTTATATTAAATAAAGAGTAAAGTGAGTGCACATGATTTTGATGGCATTAATTTATACTTAACAAGATGAGAAGAATATTCTCTTTAGAATTCTATTTTTTCTCCTAAGGGAAAATGAGCATAATGTGAGGTACTAAATAAATTCCAATAAGAGTGGTATATATAAATTTGGAGTTTATTTCTCTGTGTATTTCTTTTTGTTTGATCATTTTATTTTCTTCTCTTCTGTGGAAACTTCACATTGGTAATAAAATCTATGAAACTGAGAACACAACAAAATTGTGGGTTAATTCTAGATTTTCTAAGCTAAGATGAAAAATTGGTGTTTGTAAAGATGTTAACATGATATGAAATTTTACACATTTAAGGAACTAGTTAAAATTGAATGTTAGATGGGTAAGATAAAGTGGGTACTTTTGAATATTTTAGGGTGGTTTAATAAATCAGTGCATAGAAAAATTGTTGATTTATGTGTGTGGCCAGGTAGGTGTGTGTCCAAATCTTTTGTATGTAAGTATTTGCTGTGTCTAATAATGAATGTTTCTGACCATGAACCTGGATTTATGTTCCATAACAAGTCAGGTCTGGTAGGTGGCAAAGATATTATTGAACAGAATCTTTTTCTGTTTTATTAATTATCAGTCCATTCATTGAAAAGGAAGGTTATATTTCTTAGCAATATATTAAAAAAAAAAAAATCAATAGCCTCTTATTTTTCTAAATGCACTTTTTCCTTATTAACAGTATATTAATTGATAATAAGTTTAACACTATGTTAAGATCTAAGATCTATCATTGATGATTTTGCTTAATTAATTAATTGCCTTTACTATATAAAGTGGAAATTTGAAGTACCTACTTACTACAAAGATAATCTTCATATATGACATGTTTGCTTGTAACTATATGTAACAGGAAAAAACAAATTATAAACAAACACTAAAACACTTCCATGTGTTGCTAATTTTCCAGTCTAATAATGTCCATTACTCTAGCTACTCATTACACCTTTGATTGCTCATGACTATTATTGAAGCTGACTTTAACATTCAGTCTTATTTCCTCATATGCTTACATTTACACCAAGTGATCTTACAAAGCAGATGGGAAGATGACATATCATATGAAATTACTGAGTCTCTACTAAATGAGCTAGAAATCCACTGTATTAATAAGGAAAGTTATTATTCTCAATAACATGTTATTAACAAAGACTTAGGTCCTATTTTTCTAATTATGTCGACAAATGCAAGATATTTACTTACATTTCTTTCAGTAAGAGTGGATCCTTAATGTAAGTTTCCATCCACATGAATAATAGCTGCATTATTTATGCCAAGACTGTAAGTTTTATTTTTTATTTATGAATACAAATAATCAAGTGAAATACTTAGGGAAAATGCATTATTACTTTTAGGCTCATGTTGATCATGCAACTGATGTAAAGCCAGTATGAGTGTTTTTACAAAAGGCTATTGACTTGTTTCTTATAATTGTGATAAGACAAAAGGAGTCAAATTAGTAAATGTGGGTAAAAAAAGTAAGTAGGGCTTTAATATACAACAATATTTACAGTTTCAAAATATTTATCATAAAAAATTATCTTCTTTAATCAACTAGACTTACTACATCTTCAAAGTATTAATATTTAAATATATACTGAAAAAAAAATAACCAAATTCACTATCACTGAGTCGGGTGTGACTCATAGCCACCTCTCCTTGGGTTTCTGAGGCAGTATCACTACAGAAATGGATTACCCAATCTTCCTTCTGAGGAGTAGCTGGTGGGTTTGAATTGCCAGCTTTCTCATTAGCAGTCAAATGCCTTAGGCACTATGCCACCAGAGCTCCTATATGTAAACATACAGACAAATTTAATTACTCTTTAGAATCTTGAATATGTGAGGCTTTGAGAATTGATCAGCAGATATTTGTTTTTTATTTCAATCTTGCTTCATTAACTCATTCAACCAACTTTGGTTGATGGAATAATATTATCCAACACTGAGATTTTGTAATCGTTTTCTAATTTCACAATTTGAAGAATATCCATAAGAGGTGCATTTTTTTCCCTCCTGTACCAGACTATATTAGTCTTCTCCCAAATACTTTCAGCAGTTTTTATTAAACAATGCTGCAAAGAAAAAAAGTGCCAGAATGTGATATATTACCATTTGTATAAAGAAATAATTATGTATGATATACTGTTAATTATTTATACACCACATTTTATCTGAGCCAAGAAATTATCACCAGCTTCATTACCAAAAGCCAAACCAAACTCACTGTTATCTAGTCAAATCCTACTCATAGCAACCCTTCCTTGGGTTTCCAAGGCTGTATCTCTAAGGAAATAGATTGCCCAGTCTTCCTTCTTAGGAGTGGCTGGTGGGTTTGAACAGCTGGCCTCTGGTTAGCCTTAGGCTCTACACCACCAGAGTGTCTTCCAACTTCTATTAGACAAAACAAATGCAGTAGTCATAGAAAGTGTGTTTCAGATTTAAATTTCTAACCATACACACTTTTGGAAATTTCTGTCCTGAATATGTGATATTAGAGAGAATAGATAACAATCACTTTTTATGGTGACATAAAAATTACACAGAATTACTGATTTTCAGAACTTTATTTAAAGACTTTTTCAAAGTCTACTCAAACGTGGTATTTGGACTATTAAGGTACATTCAAATGTAACCATAAATTAACAAACACTGAGTATGAGTTTTTGTTAATTTTCTGATTACATTTGAATATACCTTAATAGTCCAAATACCATGTTTGAGTTGACTTAGAAAAAGTCTTTAAGTAGTAAGTTGGGAGCTCTGGCAATGTAGTGCCTAATGCATTTGACTGTTAATCAGAAGGCTGGTGGTTCAAACCCACCAGCTACTCTTTGGAAGGGACATTGGGTAATCTACTTCTGTAGAGATAATGCCTTGCAAACCCAAGGAGGGGTCGCTGTGAGTTGGACCAGACTTGACAGCAGTGAGTTTGGTTTTTGGTCTGGAAGTATGAGTTATATATGTTGTAGTATATTTATTTATTTATTTAAATTTTATATATCCTTAGGTATTCTTGTGCAAATGGTAAAAATGTAGATTTTAAGTGAAAAAGGAGTTGAGTATGTATGTGAATGTGTTGGTTTCTTGTCAGGGTCATATTTAGACAAGATCAACTAGGTCCCATTTATATTTTACAGAGTAATTTATTTTTTAAGGTATACTCATTGAGGAAATAACAAGACAATTTTCATGTTTAAATGAGTATGATTTTGAAGTTAAGTAGAAACACTTTCTCAGAATAGGTAACCCACAATTCAGTCATTCCTTAACTTAACATTTATGTATTTACATTATGTCAGCCAGCTACTAACACTTATTAAAACATATCATGATAAAGGGATACTACAGAGCTTTTACATTAAAGATATTTAGTATAGAGAAAGTGCATAAAACTACGTACACTGAGATAATCCAAGGAAGAATAAAGTTTGTGTCCAAGCAATTGTGAAATCTTCACTATCAACTTTCACTGAATTGTGAAATCTCTTATACTGTTTAAGGGTCAACAAGGATTTTTATTGAGAAGGTTTTACTGAGGATAAATAGTCTGAAAAATATCACACATACAATGATTGTAATATTTGAAATGTCTACTTAAAATAGGGTTAGTATAATTCGTCATCAAACACATACCCACAATTTCCCAAAGGTTTCACATCACTTGGCCCCTTGATTTTGAGTCTAACCTTTGTGATTTTCTTTCATTCCACCCAGAAAGATCTCTGTGGAAAGAGAATATGGATGTCTTCAACAGAACCACCATCACAGAATTCATCCTCATAGGGCTCTCTGATCTCCCAGAGGTACGCTACACTCTCTTTGTGGTTTTTGCTGCTATCTATCAGGTCACCTTGTTGGGAAATGGGGCCATTCTTCTTGCAATTGGGACAGAGAAAAAGCTTCACACACCCATGTATTATTTTTTGGCGAATCTGTCCCTCTTAGACATTTTCTGCCCATCAGCTACTGTTCCCAAGATACTGGAGAACCTCTTGACCAAGAAGCAAAACATTTCTTTTGTTGGGTGTGTTTTGCAGCTGTTTTTCCTTGTGGCTCTGGTAGGAACCGAAGTCTTCCTTCTCACTGTCATGGCTTATGATCGGTATGTAGCCATCTGTTTTCCCCTTCGTTATACCCTCATTATGACAAAGGGGCGCTGTGTCCAGCTCATGGCCAGTACCTGGGCAGCAGGGTTTCTGAACTCCCTACTGCACACCATATTCACATTTCGCCTGTCTTTCTGTAAGTCCAATCGGGTAAACCAGTATTATTGTGATATCCCTCCAGTGGTGGCCCTCTCCTGCTCTTCCACATATGTGGCAGAAGTGCTTCTTTTAGTAGTAGGATCTATCTTTGGTGTCAATGCCTTCCTGATCACTGGTATCTCTTATATCTACATCATATCCACAATTCTGAAGATGCAGTCAGCTGAAGGAAAGCGTAAAGCCTTCTCTACATGTGCTTCCCACCTCCTTGTGGTTTGTTTGTTCTATGGCACAACAATATTTACCTACCTCCGCCCCTCCTCCAGTCACAACTCCCCAGCCAGAGATAGGCTCATCTCAATGCTATATGGGGTTATTACCCCAATGTTAAACCCTATCATCTACAGCCTAAGAAATACAGAGGTAAAAGGAGCCCTCAGAAAGGTTTTATATCATAGGACATGTTTACAAAAAGGATGACATTATACACTTTGTATTCTACTTCATTTGAATTTGTGGAATGTTTGGAAAATTTCATAGAAAAAATAATTTTCTATTGAAGTATAGAAGACATACTTATGTTGTTGTTGTTGTTGCGGTTAGGTGTCATTGAGTAGACTCCAACTCATAGCGACTCTACGTACAACTGAACATGAAGCACTTCTAGTCTGTCTTACTCTCACAGTGAGAGAGAGAATAGGACAGACTAGAAGAGCCTCATGTTGTTCAGTTGTATGTAAGGTCGCTATGAGTCAGCACTGACAATGAATTTATACCTACCTATATCTATCTGCAGAAAATGTAAAAATTAATCTTAAACATTCTTGTGAATAAATAAGAAACTGTCATTAATTGTATTGGTATAACATGTATGAACTGAATCTTAAGTAAATTGGATCTATGGCCACCATCTACACCTGTATCCATATCCATACCTATACCTATACCTATACTTATACACAGCTATACATACATAGCTACATATCTAAATCTATATCAACTATATAATTTATAACTGTATTCATTTTTACTTCTGAACCTATATCTGTCTAATATAGCTTCTTTTTACTTTACTTATCTGCATTGTCTGACCCTTTATCATTATATGCCTCTTTACTTTGAACATTTTTCTCTTTCTCTTCAAATTTGATTTTCACATACTCTATATACTTCTCTAATTTTCTATGACCACCTTCATTTTCAGGTTCACGTGTTCCTCTAAGTGGAGCATGCACTATACTTCCTTTACAACCATACATGTTCAATTTAGTTAACTATTTTACTATCAAGGAACTCCGTTGGTATAGCAATTAAGGCAATTGGCATCTAAACAAAAGATTGGTGGGTCAAACCCACTGGCCTCTTCATGGAAGACAGATGAGGCAGTCTGCTTCTGTAAAGATTTACAGCCTTGGAAACCCAATGGGTGTTGCTATAAATCAGAATTTACTGAATGATAGTGAGTTTTTTTTTTTTTTTTTTAATTATTATAATCTTAACCTTAATACTTTGATAACTACAATGGTCAGCTTCAAAGAGATGCACATAGACACACACATGTGCATGCTTGCACACACAGCAATACTGTCATTTGGTGCCCTATATTTTTGTTACTTGCATTTTTATTTCCCAGCAACACAGACTGTGCTCTTAGTTGTCATTGAGTCAACTTCGACTCACTGCAATCACATGTGATGGAGAATGAACCAAGATGTTGCCCCATCCTGTGACTTATTCATGATCATGAAGTTTGAGGCTCTTGTGGCTATCAGAATCTGTTTCAAATTAGAGTTCAGAGCTTCCATTCAAAGTGAATAGAGATCTGTTCTTTATGACTATGAAACACTCTACACTTCCCCTTCCTTTAATCTATAGCTATAGGAACATTTTCTCTCTAGCCTAATGAAAATGTATTGCATAACATTAGGTCAACAATGATATATTAATTTCTTTATTTCCCAATTCCATGAACCCCAATTTACTTTAGAAATAAAAGTAAACATTCTGGTGATCACATTTGAGTGTGTTCTCTTATCATGGGCAGTGTTTGCCACTATCTCCATCTCTGATTCTCTCTTATTTTCTGACATTCAATATCATGTCTGGATTCCTCTTAACATCATTCAGCTCTTGTTTTATGACTTGGTAAAGTGATTACATCTTTACTGATGTGTTTTTATATCATTCCAATGCATCTTGGTCTCTACACCTCTGGTTTGTCTTTGAACTTTTAGTCATTATCAAAACTTGACTAAGTAAACTTTACCTTTGCCTCAAAGGCCAGGCATTTCATGTGCCTTCACATGTCATAGTTTAGATGAATTACCTTTCCCAAAATTAGCAGCATTCAACTTGTATCGTAAACACATTCTAAAGCTATTGTTAGTCATAGTTTGTCAAATACCTGTTATTTAATTTTAGATGCAGTGAGAAAATCTATACAGGCCAAAAAAGATGAAATAAGAGTAGTACACATTTGAGAGTTGTTTGTTTTGTCTTCTTCCCTTTAATACTTCTTAACTGAATTTACATGTCATAAGAAAGAATTAATAAAGATCTAACTATTAAAAAATTTCACTGAATGTTTAATCTGACACTATAAAAAATGGAATAAAATCTTAAAATATCAACAATGTGTTCATTTTAGATATATGATTCTCAAGAATTTATTTAATATTTCATCATTGATTTAAAAAATTTTGTTTCATTAAACTAACTGTAATGTTTCATCTTCATCTTTTTTTTTTTATTAACTGTATAATCTAAACTCTCTGTGTTATAAATGGTGTGTCTCTCACTAAGTCTACCACAATTCTGGCCTTGGCCAAAACTGGAGAATATTGTTGAAAAATATTAAATGACAAAATAAAAAGTGTTACAAAGTTTACCATGCATATTAATCTAAAAGTTTTACTTAATATTCTTGTACATTAATAAAGTTGATGACATCATGATAATTATAGTTTCTTCTTTTTAAGTGAAGAAAAAAAAATCCTTGAAGTATAAATAAAAGTATTTCTTTCTGCTTCCATATTCATATATTTGAGAAGAACTATTCAGAACTTAAGATCTTAAAGTTATTATATATTAAAGAGTTTACGATCAGCTATGACATACTTTCCCATACCTTTGGCAAATGCATCTGCCTAGAACTATAGCTGGTAATATTATGCTTAGCTGGTAATATTATGCTTAACACATTGTTTTTGTTTTGAAGATATCATGGGTTTTTGTCTTTGAGAACACTTAAGGGAAGTGTATCTCTCTGATTTACTTCTCTCTCATCTCAAAAAGTCAGAATCATCTTAAAGAATTAGCAAAAGCACTTGACAGTTAAATGTTTGGCAATTTTCTATGAAATATAGATGAGACTTCCTGTGATATAGCTGAGACTTCAGGAACAGTTTCAATGTACAATCCAGCTTAAAATACTTTTCAAATACCTTTAAAGGTCATCTTTTAAAATTTAAGTAGTTTGCTGTCACATAGAAAGATTAAATATCTAGACATATATTATATGGACAGCTTGCTTTGAGGTTGAGATCATGATATTACAGACTAAGTGTGAAGCAGCACCTTAGGCACTTAACATCCTGTAAACCTCCATGCATCACAAATCTAGGGCAATTCCATGGGGTACATAGACAAGACAATATTGGCAAGCAGGATATATCAGAACCACAGCTTTGGATAATTTGTTAGGTTTAGAAAACTGGTGGTTCTGTAAATAATTTGAAAGCCACACTAACAACAATCATATAACCAAGAGAGATGACCAAAAATACTGAAGGGAATGTGTGAAACAATGAAAAAACAATATAATTAATTCTAATTCAAAGGAGACCACAATTTCCTTGATTGCTGTGATTGTTTTACTAATCCCTGACACCTCAATCTCAGAGCCAGTGGGCCCTTAATTCAAGGTATCTGATAGACAAACAAACTTTTAACCCTTCTACTTTGTTCTGATGCAACCTGCTTGCTTATATTGTCTTGTCTACGTGCCTCATGGAATTGCCCTAGATTTGTGATACATGGAGGTTTACAAGTTGTTAAGTGCCTAAGGTGCTGGTTTACACTTAGTCTGTAATATCGTGGTCTCAACCCAAAGCAAGCTGTCCATGTAATATAACCAAAAACCAAACCCACTGCCATCGAGTCAGATCCAACCCACAGTGACCCATCTTTAGGTTTCCAAGGCAGTATCACTACAGAAGTAGATTGGCCCATCTTCCTTCTGAGGAGTGACTCATGATTTTGAACCACCAGCCTTCTGGTTAGTAGTCAAATTCCTTAGGCACTACACTACCAGAGCTCCCTCCATATAATATATGTCTAGATATTTAATCTTTCTATGTGACAGCATACTACTAGGAATTTTACAAAGCAAATGGACAACTATCCTTTAAGTCTGTTGTTATATGCCATTGAATCAGTTCTTATTCATAGAAGCCCTATGTACAACACAACAAAACTCTGCCTGATCTTGTGTGATCCTCACAGTAGTTGCTATGCTTGAGCCAATGCTACAGCCACTATGTCAACCCATCTCAATGAAGGTCTTCTATATTTTTCTGACCCTTCATTACACAAGATATCTTTCTGCAGGGAGTGGTCCCTTCTGACAACATAACCATGGTATGAGTAACAAAGTCTGGCCGTTCTCACATCTAAAGGCCATTCCAGCTGTACTTCCTCTAAAACAGATTTGTTTGTTCTAGCAGTCCAATGGACATTCAATATTCTTCACCAACACCACAATTCAAATGCGTCAATTCGTCTTCAATCTTCCTTATTCATTTTCCTGGGTTCACATGCATATGGGGCATTTGAAAATACCATGGCTTGGGTCAGGTACACCTTTATCTTCAAATTACATCTTTGCTTTTAACACTTCAAAGAGGTTATCTGTTTTGGTTTCTGTTTCTATTTGTTTGTTTGTTTTGTTTGTTTGTTTTTTTGCAGCAGATTTTCCCAGTGCCATGACCCTTTGGATTTCTTGACTGCTGTTTCCATTAATTTTGATAGAAGGTCCAAGTAAAATGAAAATGTCAGCCTCTTCTGCATTTACCTTGATGTTGCTTATGGGTCTAGTTGCGAGAATTTTTGTTTTCTTTATGTTGAGGTGTAATCCATACTGAAGTCTCAAATTGATCTTCATCAATTAGTGCTTTATGTCTTGACTGTCAGCAAGCAAGTTTGTGTCACCTGCATATCACAAGTTGTTAATGTGTCCTTCCCCAGTCTTAATGTCATGGTGTTGTTGTTAGGTGCCATCAAGTGGTTTCTGACTCATAGGGACCCCATGCACAGCAGAACCAAATACTGCTCTATCCTGAGTCAGCTCCATGATCTTTGCAATACTTGAGCCCATTGTCGCAGTCACTATGTTGATTCACCTTGTTGAAGGCCTTCCCCTCTTTTGTTGATCCTCCACTTTACCAAGCATGACATCCTTCTCCAGGGAATGGTCCCTTCTCACAACATGACCAAAGTAGGTGAGACAAAGTCTGGCCATTCTCACTTCCAAGGAGCAATTTGGCTGCACTTCCTCAAGGACAGATCTGTTAGTTCTTTTAGCAGTCCGTGGTACTTTCAGCATTTTTCGCTAGCACCACAAGTCAAAAGCATCAACTCTTCTTCTGTCTTCCTTATTCATTGTCCAGCTCTCACATTCATACAAGGTGATAGAAAATATCATGGCTTGTGTCAGGAACACCTTAGTCCTCAAGAAGACATCCTTGCTCCTCAGCACTTGAAAGAGTTCTTTCTCAGGCTGAACTGCCCAGTGCTACACATTGTCTAATGTCCTAACGGCTGCTTCCATTGGCATCGATTGTAGAACCAAGCAATGTAAATCTTTTCTCTATTTATCGTGATGCTGCTTATTGGTCCAGTTGTGAGGATTTTTGTTTTCTTTACATTGAGATATAATCCATAGTGCAGACTGTTTTCTTCAATCTTCATCAATAAGTGCCTCAAATCATCCTCACTTTCAGCAAGCAACATTGTATCCTCTGTGTATCTCATGTTGTTAATGATTCTTCCTCCAATCCTGATGCCATGTTTTTCTTCATATAATTCAGCTTTTTGGATTATTTGCTCAGTACATAGATTGAATAAGTATTGGGAAAGGATACAACCCTGACACACTCCCTTCTTGATCTTAAACAATGCAGTGCCTCCTTGTTCTGTTCTAATGATAGCCTTCTGGTCAATGTACAGGTTCTTCATGAGTACAATCAAGTGTTTGGGAATTCCCATTCTTCTCAATGTTATCCATAATTTGTCATGATCTACACAATCGAATGCCTTTGCAAAGTCAATAAAACACAAGTAAACATCTTTCTGGTATTCTTTGCCTTGAGACAATATCCATCTGACAGCACCCATGATTGATATCCCTTGTTCCACGTCCTCTTCTAAATCCAGTTTCCACCTCTGGAAGTTCTCTGTCAATATACTGCTGCAACTCTTTTTGAATTATCTTCAGTAAGATGTTACTCAAGTGTGATTTTAATGATATTGTTCAATAATTTCCACATTATGTGGGATCACCTTTCTTTGGAATGGGTACAAATATGGGTCTCTTCTAGTCAGTTGGCCAGGTAGCTGTCTTCCAAATCTCCTGGCTTAACCGAGTGAGTGCCTCCAGTGAGGCATCCATTTGTTGAAATATCTCAATGGGTATTTCATCAATTCCTGGAGCCTTGTTCTTTGCTAATTCCTTCATTGCAGCTTCGACTTCCTCCTTCAATACCATTGGTTATAGATCATATGCCACGTACTGAAATGGATGAACATTGACTGGTTCTTTTTGGTACAGTGACCCTGTGTATTCCTGCTTTCTTCTTTTGATGTTTCCTGCATCATTCAATATATTGCCCATAGAATCTTTCAATATTGCAACTTGAGACTTTTTTTTTCCTCAATTCTTTCAGCTTGAGAAATGCTGAGAGTATTCTTCCCTTTTGGTTTTCTAACACCTTATCTGCATATTTCATTATAGTAATTGGCTTTGTCTTTTTGAGCTGCTCTTTGAAATCTTCGGTTCAGTTCTTTGATCTTGTAATTTCTTTCATTTGCTAATGTCATATTCTTCTTCACATATTCTGAATTTCTTGGATTATTTTCTCAGCATGAAGATTGAACAAGTATGATGAAAATGTACAACTCTGATAAATACCTTCCCTGATTTTAAACCACTCAGTATCCCTATATACACATTAACATGAGGCTTTTTTTTTTTTTAATCCACAATTTTTAGTCCCTCAATAAAAACAATTTGTTACTGACCATAGTATAGGCCCTCTAAAACTTCTACAATATGCTAATGAGCAGTAGATCATGTCTTCTTTGCAATGTAGTTAAACCTATAGCCATCTAGTTGATTCTTCCTCATAGTGCTCTTATAGAGCTAACCGATAAGTTTTCCAAGGTTGTAATCTTTATGAAGACAGACTGCTACATCTTTCTCCCATGTAGCAGGTATAGGGTTTCAACTGCCAAACTTTTGGTTATCAGCAAAGTGCTTTAACTACTGTATCAGCAGGGTTCCTTGGTATGTGGATGTTGTTGTTGTTGTTATGTGCCATCGAGTCGGCCCCGACTCATAGCAACCCCTCCTTGGGTTGCTGAGGTAGTATCACTATGGAAGTAGATTGCCCAACCTTCCTTCTGAGGAGTGTCTGGGGGGTGATAGAGGAGACTATATTGTTTACCCTTCATGCAACAAGTAGGTCTGCTTATTTTGCAAGCTGTACAGATTTATTGTGAAGGAACATATATCAAATCTGACAGACATGGTTTTTCTACATTCATTAGGAAACCAGAATTCAGATTCAGAAGCAGGTGAAAATCTTTAAAGTAAGTAGGGGCAGGATTCAAGACACTTAGATTAGATGATTGAATAATAAGTAGTGCTTCCATTTGATATGTATGTCAAGTTTTTTAGTAATGCATTCAGGTATGCTAGGATTTGGATTGACCTTTGATTTCTTTGGGTTAAATTCCTGGTTTCATATGCTAACAATAATTAACCTGTCCAGAAATCACTGACATTTTCTCTTAGTCAACCCCTCAAATAGAGAGTTCTTAGTGATTTCCTAAAGAGTATCATGACTGCTTCCATGTGGGAGAATTACTCTGATATTTGCCATTTCTCAATACCCAAACCAAACTTGTCCTTCATTAACTGCCCAGTAACCTCCTAAAACTGACTAGAAAGGAGCAATAAGTTTTTCCCCAAATCCTATTATTATAATTCTCTGACCATACTATCCTAAAAAAGAAAACAAAATACTCTCTGTCCACAATCTGCCCATCTCAATATATGGTAATGTTGTGTTTCAAGTTGTTCAGGTCAAAATCTTGCAATTGCCTATGACTTCTTTGACACACACCCCCACATCTGAGCTTTGAGCAAATACATTCAGCTGTATTTATAAAATTTATGAAGAACCAGTCACTTTGGTCCTTAGTAATATTATCTCTTGCCTACATTTTTGAAATAGCTTTCTAACTATTCTCTATTCATTTGTTTTCTTTTCTTCATACTATTTTACTGAGTTTTTGGTGAAAATTTTACACACCAAGTTAGGTTCCTGTCTGAACATTTCTATTCAATATGCCTAGTAGCATTAGTCACATTTAACAGAATGTGTCAACATTCTCTTTAATTGTGCTCTTTTTCCCTTCTGGTACTCTAGTTTCTTTGTCCCCTTATATTATTTTATTTGTTTTTAATAAATTAGTGAGGCTCTGATCTCATACTTGTGGTTTGGAAGAAGGGCACCAATTTTTAGGTCATATACTTTATTCTGTGTGACTATTTATTATATCCCTAAAAGATGACCTCTGGAGATGTGATCAATTCTACTTTAAAGAGTGTCTCACATTACTATAAAGAACTCTTTAAAAGTGTTAAAGACCAAAGATGTCTCTATGAAGACTAAAATATGCGTGACCCAGTCAATGATACTTTTAATGGCCTCATACACAAATCTTTCCTGGAAGAAGTTTAGTCAGAATGCTTCTTGGAAGTGAGAATGATCAATCTTTGTCTCACCTACTTTGGTCATGTTATCAGAAGGAACCATTCCCTAGATAAGGTATCATACTTGATAAAGTGGAGGGTCAATGAAAAAGGGGAAGATCTTCAATGAGATGGATTGGCAGTGGCTGCATTGATGGGCTCAGGTATAACGAGTATTGTGGGGCTGCCACAGGACCAAGCAGTGTTTTGTTCTGCTGTGCATAGGGTCAGTATGAGTCGGAGATGACATGATTGCACCTAACAACAACAATAACAACACACATGTGAAAGTTCAGCAATAAATAAAGGACTGAAGAATTGATGCATTTGAATTATGATATTGGTGAAGAATATTTAAAATACCATGGACTAGCAGAACTAGCAAATTTGTTTTGGATGAGGTTTAAATGGAATGTTCCTGGGAAGCAAGTACGGACAGACTTTGTCTGTCACTCTTTGGTCATATCGTCAGAAGGGACCAGTCCCTCAAGAAGGATATCATGTTTGATAGAGTAAAGGGTAAGTGAATAAAGGGGCTGATCTTCAATGGGAAGGATTGACACAGTAGCTACAACAATGGACTGAAGCATAGCCACCATTATTATGATGGCACAGGACCAGTATTGTCTCTCTGTTGACATAGGGTTCCTATGAATTGGAACTGACTTGAAGGCACCTAACAACAAAAAAAACAGGGTAAAGTAAGACTGGACAATCTACTTCCATAAAGATTTACCATCTCAGAAATCCAAAGGGGATTTTCTGTGAGTCAGAATCGACTTGATGGCAGTGAGTTTTTTTTTTTTTTACAGAAGAGTCCTGTGTTCTCTACTATTCCAGTTTTTTGGACTTTTTTTTTTTTTTAATAATAGTTTGAGTTATGCTCCGTCTTTTTCTCCCATTCTAATATTCTATCTGAAACCAACCACTATAGCCCAGTCAGAACAGTCAGTAGTGATAGCTGGCCACCATCTGCCTCTTCTGGTCTCAGGGTAGATGAGATTGTAGCTCCTATAGACTTGTTTCTTCTCTGCACTATTAGTTACCTTCTTAATGTTTTGCTTCTGGTGAATAGATACCCATAGTTGTAGCTTAGAAGGATGCTTTCATGTTTTTAAGACCTCAGATGCTTCTTATTTCACTAGGATGCAGAACATGATTTTTGTGAAGTATCGTATGCCAATTGATTGAGTTTTACTATGAAACTATGGTCCTAAGCCTTCAAAACCAAAAAAATCAGTGTTGGAAAGTGTTTAGCTGTGTCTGTGTGGTGTCCATATTTTTGTTTCCAGTAAATATATGTACCTGCACCCACATATTTTTGTTGTAAAATTACCTATAGATACTTCTATCTGATCTCATCCATGTAAACATCAGAAACTACCAGTGTTCTAATGGCCCATAGGTGCTCAAAGGCTCATTATTGCTTTGGCTGTGGTTTGAGCACTACATTCTCAATTGGTATTATTTTCCCATCACCAAAAATATAGTTTCTCTTCATAAAATACAGTTTCCCCACACACTCCCTGTTCTAGTAACCATTGATAAACATTAGTCTCTGTATTTTTATCTTTTCTTGTTTCCTTAAAACAAAGGAGTCATACAATATCTGTCCTTACATGCTGAATTTGTTTCAGTTAGCATTATACTCTTCAGGTCCTTCTAGGTTATAATGTCTTTTATGGACTCATCATTGTTCTTTATGGTGGTGCTGTGCTCATTACATTAAAAACTGGTGCCACTTCTCACCACCAGAAATATATTAGTCTTTATTGCATAAAGCATAATTTCCCACATCTGTGTTCTTGGTAATCATTGGTAGACATTGATCTCTCTCTTATTTTCTGTTCTTGATTTATTACAAAAAAAATTCATATAATATTTACATTTACATGCTGAATTTATTTGACTTCTACATTATGGCCTCCACATCCTTTCATGTTATTTAATATGGTTCACAGAGTCATCATTTTTCTTTGTGCTCATGTAACATTTCATTGTATATATGTACCACGGAGTAGAACTGATCAATAGATTTAACTTAGCTTCAGTATATATAGATACAGATTTCCAGGTCTTTCTCTTTTGGCACATCTGGGTGGGTTTGAAACACCAAACTTAAGATTAAAAAAACAAAAACAAAACAAAAAAAAAAAAAACCTCACTGCTATAGAGTTGGAGCTGACTCATAACAACCCCTCCTTGTGTTCTGAGGAGGTATCACTATGGAAGTAGATTGCCCAACCTTCCTTCTGAGGAGTGGCTGGTAGGTTTGAACAAAAACAAAAACAACAATAGCAGCACATATTTTCTCCAATAAATAGAAGAACAGATAAACTCGTTTTCATTGTGGGGAAGGGAAAGGATACCCTGTTCAGACCAGCAAATGGGTCCAATGCTCATTTAATAAAAAAGAGACACAGATATACTGAGGGCTGAGGCAGTAAGAGAAGCTGCAACCACAGTAGTAAAGGTACCAGCCATCAATGGGGCTAGAGAGAGAAGGGAGAAGCCTGTTTATTGGACCAGGATGTCTTTACCTATATGGCAAGAATGGCAGCTGCAACAGGACACCACAGATATGAGTTGTTGAGCAACAGGAGATTACTATGCTCTCCTAGGTGTTTGTAGTGACAACAGTGGCCTGAGAAGCAAAAGGGTAAATACTGTCTCTGTGGAAAAAAGAAAGAGGCAATCATTTCTAAAAGCGTTGGTCCCATATCACATACTTCTGACAGATTTTTCAGTGGCAGCAGGCTGGAAGGATTGAGCTACTGAGAGTGGGTAATAAAAGGTATCTTTATCTACTATCTACCATAGCTGGCAGTGGCAGGTTCCAGGTAGGAATTGAGTGAAGGGAGGGCACAAATGTTTCCAACAGCTAAGGGAGACAAATGTGTCTGTCAGTTTGTCATCCTGTGGTGGTTGTACATTGCTGTGAGGCTTGAGGCTGTACACAGGTGTTTCACACATCAGCAGAGTTGCACATGCACCCCAGGTTTCAATGCAGCTTACAGACTAAGACAGACTAGGAAAAAGATGTAGACCATCCACTTCTCAAAAATTGGCCAGAGAAAACCTTATGAATAGCAGAGGAACACTGTCTGTTACATTACTGGGCAACTTTATGAATAGCTAGGAAACATTGTCTGATACAGTGCAGGAAGCCGAGCCCCTTGGGTTGGAAGACACTCAAAATAGGACTGGGAAAGGGCTACCACACCAGGGTAGAGACAAGCTTAATGATAAGATAAATTAAGTCTTTCAGGACCTCCATGTGCTGACATGGCACAAATCAAATTGAGAGAAATGGCTACAAACATCCATTAATAATATGAACATGGAATGCAAAAATTATAAATCTAGGAAAATTGGAAGTTGTCAAAAATGAAGTGGAATGCATAAATATTGATATCCTAGGCATTAGTGAGCTGAAATGGACTGGTTTGGGCCATTTTGAATTAAACAATCATATGATCTACTATGCCAGGAATGACAAATTGAAGAAGAATGGCATGACATTCATCATCACAAAGGATGTTTCATGATCTGTACCTGAGGACAAACACCTACAAGGAAGACCCTTAATACTTCTTTTATTCAAATTTATGCACCAACCACAAAAGCCAAAGATGAGGAAATTGAGGATTTTTATTAACTTCTGCAGTCTAAAATTGACCGAACATGTAATCAAGATGTGTTGCTTGCCATTGGCAATTGGAAGGCAAAAGTTGGAAACAAAGAAGACTCACCAGTAGCTGGAAAATATGGCCTTGGTGACAGAAATAATACTGGAAATCACATGATAGAGTTTTGCAAGACCAATGACTTATTCATTGCAAATACTTTTTTTCAACAACACAAAAGGTGGCTATATCCGTGGACTTCCCCAGATGAAGTAGACAGGAATCAGATTAACTACTTCTGTGGCAAGAGGCAATGGAAAAGTTCAATATCTTCAGCCAATACAAGGCCAGAAACTGATTGTGGAACAGACCATCAACTGCTCAAATGCAAGTTCAACTTCAAGTTGAAGACAATTAAAACAAGTCCATGAGAGCCACAATATGACCTTGAATGTGCCCCTCCTGAATTTAGAGTCCATCTAAAGAATAGATTTGATGCAATGAACACCAATGACCAAAAACCAGAAGAATTGTGGGATGATATCAAGAGCATCATCCCTGAAGAAAGGAAGAGGTCTTTAACAATACAAGAAAGAAAGAAAAGACCAAAATGGATGTCAGAAGGGGCTCTGAAACTTGCCCTTGAGCGAGGAGTAGCTAAAGCAAATGGAAGAAATGACAAGATAAAGGAGCTAAACAGAAGATTTCACAGAGCATCTTGAGCAGACAAAGCCAATTACTATAATGAAATGTGAAAAGACCTGGAGTTAGAAATCCAAGAGGGAAGAACACACTTGTCATTTCTCAAGCTAAAAGAACTGAGGAAAAAAATTAAGACTCGAGTTGAAATATTGAAAGATTCTATGGGCAGAATATTGAATGATGCAGGAAGTATCAAAAGAAGATGGAAGGGATACTCAGAGTCACTGTACCAAAAAGAACTGGTAGATCTTCATCCATTTCAGGATGTGACATGTGTTGAAGAACCGATGGTATTGAAGGAAGAAATCAAAGTTGCACTGAAAGAATTGGTGAAGAACAAAGCTCCAGGAATTGACATAATACCCATTGAAATGTTTCAACAAACGAATGCCCTGCTGGAGGCACTCACTCGGTTATGCCAAGGGATTTGGAAGATATCTACTTGTCTAACTGACTGGAAGAGATCCATATTTGTACTCATTCCAAAGAAAGGTTATCCCACAGAATGTGGAAATTATCAAACAATATCATTAATACTGCATGCAAGTAAGATCTTACTGAAAATAATTCAAAAAGTGTTGCAGCAGTATGTTTACAGAGAACTTCCAGAAAGGCAAGATGGATTCAGAAGAGGATGTGGAATGAGGGATATCATTGGTGATGGCCGACAGATCTTAGCAAAGCAAATAATACCAGAAAAAAATGTTTACTTGTGTTTTATTGACTATGCAAAAGTATTTGATTGTGTGGATCATAACAAATTGTGGATAACGTTGAGAGGAAGGGGAATTCTAGAACACTTAATTGTACTGATGTGGAACCTGTACATAGACCAGGAGGCTGTGGTTCAAACAGAAATAGGGAACACTACATGGATTAAAATCAAGAAGGGAGTGTGTCAGAGTTGTATCCTTTCACCATCCTTATTCAATCTGTGTTGTTAAGTGCCACTGAGTCATTTCCAACTCATACCAACCTCGTGCACAGCAGAACAAAACACTGCCCAATCCCATGCCAGCTCCATGATCCTTGCTACACTTGATCTCATCATCACAGGCACCATGTCAATCTGTATGCTGAGCAAATAATCTGAGAAGCTGGACTATATGAAAAAGAATGTGGCATTAGGATTGGAGGAAGAATCGTTAACAACCTGTCATTTGCTAATGACACAACTTTGCTGAAAGTGAGGATAACTTGAAGTACTTACTGAAGAAGATTGAAGTATTCAGTCTGCAGTATGGATTACATCTCAATATAAAGAAAATAAAAATCAGCACAACTTGTCCTACATGCAGCACTACGATAAATGGAAAAGAGCCTGAAGTTGTCAAAGACTTCACATTACTTGGTTCTACAATCGACACCAATGGAAGCAGCAGTCAGGACATCAGGTGAAAAATAGCACTGGGAAATCAGTTGCAAAGGACCTCTTTCAAGTGCTGAAGAGTATAGATGTTTCCTTGATGACAACAGTGCACCTGACACAAGCCATGGTATTTTCAATTACCTCATATGCATGTGATAGCTGGGCAATGAATAAGGAAGACTGAAGAAGGATTGATGCTTTTGAGCTGTGATGTTGGTGAAGAATGCTGTAGGTACAGTGGACTGCTAAAAGAACTAACAGGTCTGTCCTGGAAGAAGTGCAGCCAGAATGCTCCTTGGAGGCAAGAATGGCCAGACTTCATCTCATCTGCTTTGGTCATGGTGTCAGAAGGGACCATTCCCTGGGTAAAGATATCATGCTTGGTAAGGTGGAAGGTTGATGAAAGAGGAGAAGGCCCTCAAATAGATGGATTGACATGGTAGCAGTGATGATGGGCTCAAGTATAGCAAGAATCATGGACCTAACTCAGACAGGGCGGTGTTTCATTCTGCTGTGCATAGGGTCGCTATGAGTCAGAGACAACTCGTCAAAACCTAACAACAACAATAGCAACTGCAGCTGGATTCTTTTCCCAACACTAACCCAATTTTCTCAAGGAGCTCGGGTGTGAGACTTATTTAATATGCTAATGAATAACGTAAGTCCAACATTTTTTTGTCATTTTGAATTCAAAAGTCAACATATTCTTGCTTCTACTATTTACAAAACAAAAATCCATAAATGGAATCCTTTCAACAAAAGACTCTAGAACCTGTAAAAATTAAGATCAGAAGGCATTCCATGCAGTGTCCTTAGTAACTCCTTCACTATAGAGCTTTAACAACCTCTCCTCATACTTTTGGAGTATATTATGATGATCATGTTTCATATGAGTTTCTTATGCAAGAATCTGCCCTTTCAGCCCTTGTCATGAACAAATAGTGCAATGATTGCTTTAAACATACTGGGTTTTATTGGAAATAGAGGATATTACAGACTTCATGGTTGTGACTCACTTGCTCATTGCACCTGAGATCATGAAGGAAGACTGCCACAAGTGTGGCCTGGCTACTGAAGCCTTTTCCTTGATACAGATTGGAGTGAAATCCTGGGCACTGTGACACCTTCTGCCTGCAAATTGGAGGGGTATTCCTGTCCTCAGATCCTGTCCAGATGTAATAGTTCTGAAGAAGGTCACCCTTCCTCCCAGGGCATTGACTACATGACATCCATGAGGTGAAACATCTCAACAGGTATTCTGTCTTTTTCTGGGATTTTGTTTTTCACCAATTCCTTCAGTACAGCTTGGACATTTCTTCAGTAACATTGGTCTTGATCATATGCTACCTCCTGAAATAGTTGGACCTTGATCTTTTTTTTTTTTTTTTTTTTTACAGTGAGTGTATTTCTTTTGATGCTTCCTGCATTGTTCAGTATTTTGCCCATAGAATCTTGCAAATTTCCATTTGAGGTTTGATTTTTTTCTTCAATTCTTTCAGATTAAGAAATATTGCAAACGTTCTTCCTTTTTTGTTTTCTAACTCCAGATACTTGACAATTTCATTATAATGCTTTACTTTCTCTTCTCCAGCTGCCCTTTTCAATCTTCTGTTGAGGTTTTAGCTCAGCATTTCTTCACTTTGCTTTAGCTACTCTGCATTCAGGTGAAAATTTCACAGTCTCTTCTAACATTCTATTGGCTCTTTTCCTCCTTTCCTCACTTTTTAATGACCTTTGTTTTCTTCATGTATCATGTTGTTGATGTCTTCCAAGAACTCATCTTGTTTTTGGTCATGGGTGTTCAATGTATCAAATCTGTTCTTCAGATGATCTCTAAATTCAGGCGGAATATAAAATCAAGATCATATTTTGGCTGTCCTAGACTCGTTTCAATTTTCTTCAGCTTCAATTTGAATTTGCATATGAACAACTGATGGTCTGTTCCATAGTCATTTCCTGGTCTTGTTTTGACTGATGATATCGACCTTCTCCATTGTCTTTTTCCTCAGATGTATTTCATGTGGTTTTGGGTATTCCATTTGTTTAGATCCATGTATGTAGCTTCCATTTATGTTGTTGAAAAAGGTTATTTATGATGAATAATTGATTGGTCTTGCAAGATTCTATCATGTGATCTCCAGCATCATTTCTAGTACCAAAACCATATTTTCCAACTACTGATAATTGTTCTTTGTTTTCAACTTTTAGATTTCAATCATTAGTAATCCTTATGGTATGTCAGCTCAGAGTTGCAAATGTACTGTACTTTTTTTCCTGGCCAACCTCTTCTACACCTGACAAGCAGTCTTGTCATTTGTATGTTACATGGGAGAGCCATCCTAACTGCAATAATTGTCTTAAGGACTAGTAACTTAATCTTTCACATGTAAAAACTGTACTACACAAGTGATCAGTGTCTCATATTGTATTAATGATGCTAAGCCATTACAAGATCTATTTTCCTCAAGCCAATTTGCAGTGTACATAGTTTGGTGCCTTGGAGTTCATTAATTGCCAAATAGTCTTTTCACTGAGTTTCTGGCTACTTGTCACAGAGCTGCACAGCAGTTGTCATCTCTAACTTCTTCTTACTGGCAATAACTATTAGGTTTCTCATGATAAATAATAATAATAATAATAATAATAATAATAATAATAATAATAATAATAAAATGAGTACAATCATGTAATCCTGTCTCTCTATGTCTCTCTAACTGTTACTCATTTAATTTCTTGGCCAAGTCCTATATAATTTTCTTTGATAAAAATTTCTCCCCTTTCTTATATAAAGAAACTAAAAACTTTTAAACTGGCCAATAAATCTTCATTTAGCTAACCCTGAGACCCTACTCTCCTTGTTATACACAATATTTTGCTTTCTGTTTAAACAGTTTGTTAACCTTCTCCCTGGGTGTAAAACTTTGTGTGGTTCTGTGCTGAGGTATACCCTTAAATACTAAATGTTTTTGTTTTCTTCCTTCTTATTTGAGTTTCTCTTGGTCATGCTGCACCTGAATGACCATCCAAGAATTCCAAAGACTCTTTTTGGGACTAACTGTAGAGATCTTACTTCTTAAGGTATTTTATTATTATTATTGTTGTTGTTGCATCTCTAATATATGAGCTCTTGAGTTATTAAGACAGGTAAAGAACTTCATGCTCAATAATCTATTATTCGAGCAAATATTTGATAATTCTAAAATACATTTTTGAAACAATATCAATTTTTTTAAGATTTATTCTAAAATTTTATTTCAAATTTTAAAATTAGCCATTAAATAACAACAAACAAACAAACAATGCCCTCTGCTGTCTTTATGAGTCCAACTCTTAGAACTCTATACACCAGATTAGAACTGCTCCCTAGGGTTTTAAAGGCTATAAATCCTTATGGAAATAGACAGACATATTTTTCTCGTACGGAATAGCTAGTGAGTTCTGACTGTGGAACTTTTGATTAACAGTCAAAGATGTTTAACCACTGTGCCATCAGGACTCTCGAAATAAAAGTCATTATTATAGTTGTTGCTAGGTTTCTTCAAATCAATTTATAAAGATCTTATGTATAAAAGAATGAAACATAGTCCTGTTTTGTGCCATACTTACAACAATTGCTATGGCTGAACCCATTCAACAATTTGTATCCATTGTGTTAATACATCTTCTTAGTAATGGGAGGCAGGACCCACTGCCCAGAGGCAGGAAAGGGAGGGAACTCTGGGGACCACAAAGCAGCAGGATCCAGGTAGGTATTAGGTAAGTGGAGGGCAGAAAGGTTTCCAACAGTTAAGGGAGACAAACTTGTCTTTTTTTTTTTTTTTTTGCCATCCTGTAAGGCTTGCACATTTTGCTGTTAGGCTTGAGGCTGTGCTACCAGTGCTTTAAACAGACTAGGAATAAGGAAGAGGCCATCCAGTTCTCAAATAATTGGCCAAGGAAAACCTTATGAATAGCAGAGAAACACCATCTGATACATTACTGGGAAACTTTATGAATAGCCTGGAAACATTGTCTGACACAGTGCAGGAAGACGTGCCTCTTGAGTTGGAAAGCACTCAAAACAGGACTAGGAAAGAGCTGTCTCTTCAGAGTAGAACCAACTTTAATGATATGGATAAAGTAAATCTTTTAGGACCTCTATATACTGATGTGGCACAACTCAAATTGAGGAGAAACAGCTGGAAACATCCATTAATAATCAGAACATGGAATGTATGAAGTTTGAATCTAGGAAAACTGGAAGTTGTCAAAAATGAAATGGCCCACATAAAGATTAATATCCTAGGCATTAGTGAGCTGAAATGGACCAGTTTTGGCCATTTTGAATCAGACAACCATATGATCTACTAGGCCTAGAATGACAAATTGAAGAGGAATGGTGTGGCATTCATCAGAAAAAAGGGTATTTCAGGATCTGTCCTCAAGTACAATACTTTCAATGATAAGATAACATCCATATCCATACAAGGAAAACCCATTAGTACTACTATTATTCAAAATTGCAAACCAATCACCAAAGCTAGAAATGAGGAAATTGAAGATTTTTATCAACTTCTACAGTCTGAAATTGACTGAACATGCAATCAAGATGTGTTAAATATCACTGGTGACTGGAATGCAAAAGTTGGAAACAAAGAAAATTACTGGTAGTTGTGAAATTTGGCCTTGGTGAGAGAAATAATGCTGGAGACTACATGATATACTTTTGCAAGACCAACAAATTATTATTTCAAATATCTTTTTCAACAGCACAAACATGGATTTCACCAGATAGAGTACACCAGAATCAGATTGACTATATATGTGGCAAGAGGAGATGGAAAAGCTCAATATCTTCTGCCAAAACAAGGCCTGGAGCTGATTGTGGAAGACACCATCAACTGATTATATGCAAGATCAACTTGAAGTTGAAGACAATTAAAACAAGTCCATGAGAGCCAAAATATGACCTTGAATATACCCCTCCTGAATTTAGAGACCATCTAACAAACAGATATTATACATTGAACACCAATGACTGAGTACCAGAAGAATTGTAGGATGACTTCAAGATCATCATCCATGAAGAAAGTGAGAGGTCTTTAATAATAAAAGAAAAAAAGAAAAGGCTAAAATGGATGTCAGAAAGGATTCTGAAACTTGCCCTTGAGGGAAGAGTAGCTAAAGAAAATGGAAGAAATTATAAGAAAAAAGAGCTGAACAGAAGATTTCAAAGAGCAGCTCAAGAAAACAAAGTCAATTGTTGTTGTTTTAGGTGTGTAAAGTCATTTCCATCTCATAGCGACCCCATGCATGGCAGAATGAAACACTGCCCGATCCCGCACCACCTCCATGATCCCTGCTATACTTGAGCCCACAATTGAAGCCACCATGTCAATCCATTTCCTTGAAGGCCTCCACCTCTTTCGTGGACTTTCCACCTTACCAAGCATGACATCCTTCTCCAGGGAATGGTCCCTTCTGACAACATGACTAAAGTAGGGGAGACAAATTCTGGCCATTCTCGTGTCCAAGGAGCATTTTGGCTGCACTTCCTCCAAGACAGGTTTGTTAGTTCTTTTAGCAGTCCTTGGTACTTTCAGCATTCAAAAGCATCAAATCTTCTCCGGTCTTCTTCATTCATTGTCCAGCTCTCACATGCATACAAGGTGATTGGAAATATCATGGCTTGTGTCAGGCACACGTTAGTCTGAAAAGAGACATCCTTGCTCCTCAGCACTTTAAAGAGTTCTTTTGCGGCTGACCTGCCCAGTGCTACAAGTTGTCTAATGTCCTGACTGCTGCTTCCATTGGCATCAATTGTAGAACCAAGCAAAGTAAATTCTTTGACAACCTCAATCTTTTCTCCATTTATCATGATGCTGTTTATTGGTCGAGTTGTGAGGATTTTTGTCTTCTTTACATTTAGATGTCATCCATACTGCACACTGCATCTTCAATCTTCATCAGTAAGCACCCAAAGTCATCCTCATTTTCAACAAGCAAAATTGTATCATCTGCATGTCTCAGGTCATTAATGATTCTTCCTCCAATACTGATGCCACATTTTTTTCATATAGTCCACCTTCTCAGATTATTTGCTCAGCATATAGATTGAATAAGTATGGGGAAAGGATACAACTCTGATGCACTTCCTTCCTGATTTTAAACCATGTAGTGTCCCCTTGTTCTGTTCAAACGACAGCCTCCTGGTCAAGGTACAAGTTCCTCATGAGTACAATCAAGTGTTCGGTAATTCCCATTCTTCTCAATGTTATCCATAATTTGTCATGATCCACACAAACAAATGCCTTTTCATAGTCAATAAAACACAAGTAAACATCTTTCTGGTATTGTTTGCCTTGAGCCAAGATCCATCTGACAACAGCTATGATATCCCTTGTTCCATGGCCTCTTCTGAATCCAGCTTGCACCTCTGGAAGTTCTCTGTCAATATACTGCTGCAAATATTTTTGAATTATCTTCAGTAAGATCTTACTTGTGTGTGATGTTAATGATATTGTTCTATAATTTCCACATTCTGTGTGATCACCTTTCTTTAGAATGGGTATAAACTTGGATCTCTTCTAGTCAGTTGGCCAGGTAGCTGTCTTCCAAATCTCTTGGCATAACCAAGTGATTGCCTCCAAAGGGCATCCATTTGTTGAAATATGTCAATTGGTGTTCTGTCAATTACTGGAGCCTTGTTCTTCACCAATTCTTTTATTGCAGCTTTGACTTCCTCTTTTAGTACCATCGCTTCTAGATCATATACCACTTCCAGAAATGGATGAAGATCAACCAGTTTTTTTGGTACAGTGACTCTGTGTATTCCTGCCATTTTCTCTTGATGTTTCCTGCGTCATTCAATATTTTGCCCATAGAATCTCTCAGTATTGCAACTCAAGGCTTAAATTTTTTCTTCAATTCTTTCACCCTGAGCAATGTCGAGCGTGTTCTTCCCTTTTGGTTTTCAAACTCCAGGTCTTTGCACATTTCATTATAGTATTTGGTTTTGTCTGCTCTAGCTGCTCTTTGAAATCTTCTGTTCGTTTCTTATCTTGTCATTTCTTCCACTTGCTTTAGCTACTCTCCACTCAATGGCAAGTTTCAGAGTCTCTTCCGTCATCCATTTTGGTCTTCTTTTCTTTTCTTGTCTTTTTAGTGATCTCTTGCTTTCTTCATGGATAATGTTCTTGATATCCTCCCACACTTCTTCTGGTTTTCAATCTTTAGTGTTCAATGCATCAAATCTATTCTTTAGATGATCTCTAAATTCAGGAGGGATACATTTAAGATCATATTTTGGCTCTCTTGGACTTGTTTTTATTATTTTTTACTTCAAGTTGAACTTACATACCAGAGTTGATGGTCGTTTCCACAATCAGCTCCTGGCCAAGTTTTGGCTGAAGTTATTGAGCTTTACCACTGCCTCTTGCCACAGATGTAGTCGATCTAATTCCTGTGTGTTCCATCTGGTGAAGTCCACATGTAGAGACGCCATTTTTGTTGTTGAAAAAAGGTGTTTGCAATGAACATAGCGTAGATCTTGAAAAAATTCTACCATGTGAGTTCCAGCATTATTTCTGTCACCAAGGCCAAATTTTCCTACTACTGGTGATTCTTCTTTATTTCCAACTTTTGCATTCCAGTCACCAATGATAACTAACACACCCTGATTGCATGTTCAGTCAATTTCAGACCACAGACGTTGAGAAAAATCTTCAATTTTCTCATCTTTGGCTTTGGTGGTTGATGCATAAATTTGAATAATAGTCATTGTTAGGCAGAAACATGGCTGGCCAGGCAGGTGAAGGTTAAAGCCAGAGGGAATTATAAGAACTGGTCAAGCAAGGAGGATCCTGACCAGAGCCCATACCAGACCCCAACACGTAACCCTTGCTTACAAAAGACCCCAGCACCTGACTCTTACTCACGAAAGCCCCCAACTATTTCCTGCCCACACCACACCAACCACTCCTCGGAAGGAAGGTTGGGCAATCCTACTTCTGTAGTGATACTGCCTCG